>NC_056730.1:386814215-386951715 GCF_019279795.1 Protopterus annectens | reverse complement strand
ACTGTGCTCTCTCGTGCTGTCATCTGTCCAGCTAACCTCAACAGACATTTTGCATAATGTTAAACAGCTGGTGTTGGTATTACAGAATGGTGATCAATTTACCAAAATGTACTGAGTTGTACTGTTCCTACACAAATGTTCATGTATTTGGGAGCTCTTATTGGCTCTTGTCCTCTGGTTCATATACTGCAATGTTGATTGGCTGTAATTGCAGAATGCAAGCCAATCGAAAACTGGTGTATTACAGCCAATGCAGAAATTGTGTTACACAAACCAATCAAAAGCCATGTAGCAGAGCCAAAGCTGTTCAGTGTGGAACAGCAGGACAGTGGGTTCGCTTATGGTCGAATGTGGAGCATTCTGCATAATCCAGGGCACTTAACTGCTCAGTTAATCTGTTTATTCTACTACTTCCTAGATTGCCAGCATGAACTATGCCTCTAGACTGAAGTGAAGTTGTGTTCACATTAGTATGGGTTTCCTCTCACCTAAAGTAGAATGCTTTCGACACCTCTATCAAATAGGCTGCTAAAGTAAGTAATTGTGATTGGTTGAAAATGTATCATATGATTATGTCATGTCCTTAAATTTGTGTAAAGGCACACTGATGATGATCTCAAACCATATTATTTAAGCAACTCCTATTGCAGCAACCATAGTAGATAAACAGTTAGAACTGTGGAATTTTCCTTTATTCTCAGGGAAAAATCTGAGCTCTAAAACAAAAACTTAAAATAATAACTAAATCAAAGTAATCATTCATTGTTTCTCTATCAAACTTTCCTGCATATATAAATAAATGCACAAAGGAACATTTTATTTGTCTAGCTGTCTATTTATTTGTTTAGGTATAGAATTTGTTCACTGGCAAAGTCTGCACATTTTTTCACTGGAGGCTAAAAGAAAAAATTAAAAGTGGTAGCATAACATATACGCAGTTATTGAAACGTACTAACAGGAAGTCCATATTACAATGTATAACATTGTTAATACAACCTTGATGTATAGTTATCGAAAAGCTGCCATTGTAATAAATGCATCATTTACAGAAGACTGCAGTTTAGAACAAAATCTATTGACTTTTTAGAATGAAAATTAGTATGGACTTCTTAGTAGAAATATCAGTGAGAAATTGGTAAGCTAATGCATCATGTTGAGAAATTCATTACTATTTATTTAAGTTGGTGTGTTACCAAAAGAGTTGGGGTGCATTTGCAATGGCAATGAAGGTTGATATGATCCCTTTGAGAAGTCTTAAAGGAGACTGACTTAGAGTTGTCTGGTAGATGAGTAGGAAGGTTATTCTAGGTTTCAAATGCTGTGATAGGCAGTGTGAATCAGTGTGGGAGTTCTTGAACAAGTTGAGGATGGCATAAATGCTATGGCTTTTACCTGTAAGACACAAGGTGCAGAGTTTGATTCTCATCTTTGATTGCCGTCTGGTTATTGGCTAGGCCTATACTAATCTGCCTATGAATTGTTGGGGTTGAGGGTTAGTATAATGGTTAAGGCACTGACCTCACAGACACAAGGTATAGAGTTTAATTTTCATTTTTGGAAAGAAAATTGCTAAGTGTAAAATGGCCTACAAGAGGAACTAGTCTAACACTTACCTGTCGGAGGATTATTAGAGGATCTGATAGTATGATGGATAATATCACTGTATAGGAACGTGCAGCGACATGCATTTGTCAGCTTGGCAAAGGATGGAGTGGACAGCACTAAGGGTAGAGAAGATAAGCTTATTTTCAAGGAACAGCCAGTTTATATGCCAGTTTATGCACTTTTAGAGATAAGCAGCTGTGCATTGTGAAGATTGGCTGGAGGCAAAGAGAGAAGCTAAGCCTAAGTCTATCAGAGAATAATTTACGTCGGCAAGAATGAATGAAAACTTGGAAGGGGTTGGAAGGAGAAATTAAGTAGTTGTACTGAACCTGGTGTTTGGTCTTAGAAAGGTTAGAATTCAATAAAGGGAGCCTAGTTTTTGCAGTTGAAGTTGAGGACTATTGTTAGAGAATGAAAACTTTGTTTTTTTTGTTTAATTTTAAACTTATTGATTCATAGTTAAATTTAAGATGAATGCCTTTTGTAAATATTTTAATTCTACCTATGCAGTGTGAAAAAAATAGTGTGGCGTAAATCTGCTTTTGGCATAATACCGCTGGTCTGACAGCATTTAGTCATTTCCCTAAATATAATAAATAGCAGTAGACCAAGGACACAGATTTGGGGTACAACAAGTTGAACATGGTGTACAAGCTGTGATATGTTTAGATCATCTAAATGCCTGGGGGCATTTACTGAAGTTGCTTGTCAACCATTTTATGGTTGTGGGAGTGAGGCTGAGGCCATACCTCTCAACTGTCCAGATTTTCACAGACTGTCCTGATTTTTGCCTCTTATTTTTGGTCTGTTCCTTATAAAATGTATGGATTTCTAGCAAATCATTGAGGATTGACATAACTAGATAATAATAATACTAAATAATGACAGACATTTGAGTTTCAGACTTCATATCTTTCAGAAAATACATAATAGTACAGAATATGTCATTCTACCAACTTTTATACATTTACAGGAGCAATATTTAAAATCTGTCCCTATTTTGAGGTATTTATCCCCCCCATTATTTTTGGCTTTGTCCAGATTTCTTGCACTGTGAGGCTGAGTGGTATGGCTGAGGCTGAAAGGTTTAGAAATGAGGTGGATATGCTTGAATATGTTGAAGACTTTTTTAACTGGTCTAGAAATATGACACTGGATAGACAGTTGTCAGTAAAGTGTATCCTAGCTTGATTTGTGAAGTAAGAGTGCAGTTTGAGTTCCCAGTCCTGACTGAAAACCATGTTGGCAGTGTGACAGCAAATTATAGGTTCATAGGATGATACTAGGCTATTGGCCCGGAGGCCCTTATAAGCCTAGCCAAGAATTTCACCCACGTTCCCACAAAGTTAGCACCTGTTTTCACTGTCCAGCAGGGACAAAGGCGGGATCCTAGGGGTATATTTTCTGTTTCCCATCCAGTCATCCAGGTTCCACTGAAAGAGGGCTAGTGAGGTACTCTGCTTGACATGGAGAGGGAGTCTATTCCACAGATGGGGGAGTCGTTGGGACACAACTCTATCCCACCAACACGTTCTATTAATATCACAGACCAGGTTGAGGCCTTGCATGCTGGTTGTGTGAGTGGAATTTGACTTACAGATATGCAGCAACTCCATCAAGGCTGAGTCTGAAATGGCCTTGTATGGCAGGCAAAGGTAACCTCTGAGCAGTCTGTATAAGACTGAGTAGAAGGGCAAAGCTTTTAGCCTATCTGTGTAGGGTAGGTGTTTGAGACTTTGGATTTTCCTGGTCAGGAACCTCTGTGGTCTCTCCAACTGCTGCATGTGCTTGGAAAGGTACATGCTGAGGGGGCATTGTACTCTATAATGGGTCTAATAAGGGGGGAGTACAGGGATGTTATGACCTTCTTGTTCCTGGATGAAATACCCTTACTTATGAGGTGGGCCATGTATGAAAGACTTCCGTACAATGGAGGCAATGCAGTGGTCAAAAGTCAGGTTGCTATCAACCTGGGTGCCCAAATCCCTCACTACTGACTGTGTACTTAGAACATTGACTGTCTCATATTTTGGCTGTGTCCCTCACAAATGTTGATTTTTTGATAAACCCCATGATATTACAGTCACACATTAGATTTTCATATTTTCTATTTTTTCTATGTGTAGCTGACCATCAGCTGCCTCCAGTGCCTCTCCTCATTCTCCTTAGTGTAATATTTAAAAATTGTCCCTGATTTTGGGTCTCTGACCCCCCCATTACTGTTGGCATTCTGCGTCTCTGACTCACTTTTTATCAAACAGGCACACACACACACACGCAATTGCATTACTTTTAATTTATTTGTTTTCACCATGCTTACCAACTGCAGTTTTTTAAGCCACAGTTAGAAAGGAGAAGATAAAATAGGAAGTCCTTGTAACTACTGCTGCAGTTAATTTTGTTACTTGAGTTTTCTTCCTTTTATTTACATATTTATTTGAGTGGTTTATGTGAAACAGTTGCACACTTGATTGATAAGGTCCTGTAGCTGAAAGTAAAAGTACTACCATTACATGCGAGCATAGCAATTATATTTTACAACTATTAGATAAATTTTCATTGCAGAATAGATATTTTTTCACCTTTGTGGTTGTAACAGATTTGTTTATATTCAAATAACACATCCATGAACTACAAATTTTGTAATAATCATGAGGGGAAGTGCTGTTTATTTTTCTTCTTTTATTTAATTTTACTTTTGAGACTCATATTCTTTTGTTTGAACAGCAAATACTTCTGCTTCAAAGGACAATGTCTTTGAAAATTTAGTAGTGGTAACATTTTATAACTGTACCACACAACCACAGTAAACCACAGACCTGATATTGTTAGTTGTCCGGCTGAATAGTCATTAGCAAAGGAAGTATCACTGCTTTGTTCAGGCCCATTTTTTATTACTTAATTTGAAGCTCCTTTTCATATCAGTAGGTGTGATTATGACAGGGTGCATTAAACAGTTATTTATTTACATTTGTTAACCAAGTAGGTTTCACTAGGTCCTAATGAGTCTACAGTCATAGTAAGGGTAGGACAGAGGTAATATTTTACACGGACTAAGGAACGTTTGGCTAAGACACTGAAAATGGCTTTTTGGTCTTCTAATTGTACCTACGTCACCATCATGGTGGGCTGATGTCATTAGAAGGGGTCAAGCAATGGCATGGTGAGGAAAATGTACCCACCTCCATGGTGACATATCCCCTAAATGCCTGTGTCTCTGTACTGCAGTACTACATTCTTACATACATACATGCATCATACCCCTGCAGAATGTCCAGATTTCTATCTCATATTTTGGTTTTCTGGCAACTCATTGAGGCTTGAAGTCAGAAAATAATGGAAAACAGTTGAGTTTCAGTCTTCATACCCTTCAGAAAATTCAAGGTAATGAAAAAATGTTATTCTATTAACTTTCTAAGTTCATAAGAGCAATACTTAAAAATTGTCCCTATTTCTTTGGGCCTTTATCCCCCTATTATTTATGGCTTTGTCCAGATTTCTTGAGCTAAGAAGTTGTGAGGTATGACATACATACATGCACGCACATATTGCAGAACAGACAATAATGCACTTCTACCTTGCCAATATACCATAACAGTCACCCCATAATACTTGTCCAAGTTGTTCTTAAAAATACTTATTCTAGTGCTTGCCTTAATATAATTTGGTTGTCAGTTCTAGGCATCAGTTACTCTGTCATAGAACCAATTAGTACATATTTTATTCCTATAGAATCTCCTACACAGTTTGCCTGATGATTTCTATTACTCTTTTGATAACTTCAAACATTCCCAGAAGTAATTGTCCGTAAACATCCTATACATTTGAATAATATATCTTATTAAATATCTGTATGAGACAATGTACAAGTTCAGATATTTTAATATTTCATAATAACTTAAACTTACATATCCATGGAAGCCATTGGTATATCCATGGGTGCTTTGGTATATTTACGCTGTACTTTTTTCACATTGCACATGTTTGTGAGGTTTCCTTAGTATTATTACAGTATCTTGTCTGGGTGTAATGTAACCTACAAACTATGATTTTATTACTTCTGATTTCCTAGATCTACAAATCATTTATACAGGATATCATTTATTAATCAATTAATTGATCTGATCAGAAAAAAAACTCAAAAGTTTGGTATAGCCATATAGCCAAATCATTAAATGAATTCACTGTTTCAACGACTGTGTGCTGTATTAAATGTTCATCCTTCAGTCTATGTCTCTCAAATCCCATATGCCAAGATGTGAATGTTTTTATCAGCATATTACTCTTCTGTGCCCAAATGTTCAATTTAGTCAAGTTATTTTATGGGCATGCCTTATCTATATTAGATGTAATCAGTTTTCCTATTTTCAAGTTATCTGCATAAAGGCTACAGAATACATCAAATGAAGAAGATATATCTGAAAGATACAATCTGAGTAAGTATGCTCATAGGACACACCCAGGTGGGATACCCTGACTATAACCCACAATTTTACCATAATTACTGCATGATATTTGCTGTGTCCTATTTGTAAGACATGCAGCTATTCCTCTTATCAAGATTACATTAATACATAGTTGTTTTAATTTATTGATCAGTGTTTTGTGTATGATCCTGTCAAAGGTTTAAGATAAGTCTATACAAATTACATCACAGCACAATTTTTCATTTATAGTTGCTATTATATTACTACAGGAAATCATGTTACAGATAGTTATAGATCTGTTTGTTATATATGCATAGTGATGTATGGTTTTAAGTCTCAACCTTTCCAGTTCTGACAATAATTTGCCTAGGACAACGTTGGTTTAAAATAACATTCTCCATTATTTTTCGACAACAAGAAAATGTATGGCTCTGGCTTTGTCCTATTCCCCTTTCACTTAATGATGGGTTTTAACAAGTACATGTCTCGAGTCTTGAGGAATTTCTCCATGCTTAAATGACCTGGTGAATGACAGGTGTAATGGTACTGTAAGTTCACAGTGAAGGTTTTTTTTATTTGGGGTGCACTTTGTCATTCCTCTTCCTCTGTCCAAACCATTAATCAAAATCAGGTCACATGAACCATAGTCACAGCTTTATATGTACATGCCAGTGGAACAGACTTTGCTTTGTGAAGTTTTGGAGGCATTAGGATATATATGGGGGAGGTAGTGACTATCAGTCTTGATAGGAATTGTTAGGATTCAAAGTACTGGATTGTGAGGGGATGTGTGTGGGAGTGATTGGGGTGCTTGTCAGTAGATGATGGTCATAAACTGAAAAAAATATTTTGATCATCACTATTAAGAATTATATACTAGAACAGAAAAATAATATGAGGGGCATTTGATACTAACAATAGCCGATCTAGGGCAACGTTTGTTTAGGTAGCAGTGGTGAAGTAAGCAAATGAGATGGAAACTTTCTTACTCCCAAATAGTAAGGTTAAAGTAGAAGAAGAGGTTAATGAGAGGAGAGGTGATTGATTTATTGTGGAGAGTATCGTCACTTGCTGAGAATAAAAGAGGTGGATAATGAGAAATGGCAGGTAATTTGTGTATTCTGGAAAAGGTGTGGCTTGGAATGTAGGTAATGATATGGAGTGCAGAAATGGCCAGCAGGGAAACTAAAACGAAGACAAGTGTAGTGCAAGTAAAATGGGGGCAACCCTGTATAGTATGAGAAGCCAAAAATAATGACAAGAAGTCTAAAAGCAGCACAGACTGACAAGCTACAGTCGGGAGGAGAAATAACAAGTGACTCACTTTAAATGTTGCAAAAAGTATATGATCTAGTGGGCAGAAGCAGTATATTTACGTCTGTGCTTACTGCCAGGCTATTTGCACCCAGAGGCCTCAAATTCATGTACCTGCACTTGGGAGTTCAGTGTTCAATCACTACACCTCACTTTTAAGGTAGTTTCCAGCTTCAGGATCCCGTGCTTTAAAGTCCCCCAACTCAATTGAGCAAGCACAGAAAGGCCATTTGTTTTACTTTGTGTTTCTGCTTTTTTCATACTGAGGGACAGTTTTATGTCAGAGAGCCTTTATAAAATACAAAGGAACTCTGTTAGAGCAGAGACTGACAAAACTGGGGGGCAGGTTAGACCTGTACTTCATATACTTTAAATTTCAGTATCACTGCAATAATATCTAAATCTGAGGAAAAGTGCCATATAAGCATAAAATTCCAGTAAAGTAGCACCTAAACCACAATTATTTGATAGATATATCAACAACCTTAGCTCCTAAGGTAGCATTGCAGCTTCAATTTGATATAAACTCTATGAATACAGTAAGCAACCTCATATTACAGAGTAGTCCCGTGCAGCAAAAAGTAAATTTGCAACAACTTGCTTTAATATCTTCAGCCTGCCTACATACAGAAACACTCATTTAAAAAAGCTGTCACCTCCTGTTGTAAAAGTTTAATTTAGAAAATAAAAAAGTTTAAATTTACTGTGTATCAGTTGTAAGCAGCTTAATCAAACAGGACACATTATACTTTCAGTTGTCATTAAAGCTTTTCCTAATATTAATGCAGTACATATTGTGCACAGCATGAAAAATGCTCAAATATGGTATTCATAATGATTAGTTTACAGTGCTAATAGTGCCGCACTGTTGTGGTGTGGTAATGCCATGGTGCTAATCAGTGATTCAGACATGCAGGAGCCTCATGGAGCAAAATTCATCAGTGGTTCCCTCACAAGTCTGACTCAAACATCAAGCACAGTTAGACCAATTGCACTACTGTTTCCCCTACCAGCTCATACAAATGCACAGGTACCTACAGAGACACACACAAGAGTGGACATTCTGACACACACATAACAGAATTCTCACACACACACACACACACACACACACACACACACACACACACACACACACACACACACACACACACACACACACACACAAACTGGCATGGTCCCAATCATGCCCCTAAACACACACACACTGGCATAGTCCCTATCATGCCACTACACACACACAGACACACACATCTGACCAGTCACACACACACACACATACATACATACACTGACATAATCCCAATCATGCCTCTAAAAACACACATATACACACACACACACCTGAACAGTAGTCATACATACACTGACATATTCCCAATCACACCTGTACAAAAGCACACACAAGCATGCGTGTATACACACAAACACACACACACATACAGCCTCGCATACCTTAATTACTGCAAGCTCGTATTTGTCTGCATGCTACTTTGATCCCAGACTACAGCTCTGGGGTAGAGCTCATGGCTGATTTGCATTATGTGTGCTCTTACACTGCTACATTTGCACTTGGCTTTCTCCAGTGAACCATTGTAGCACTACTAGTCTTAGACTTCATAGTGCTGTAGCACTACAGTGGTCTTTAAATATGACACACATCTCACACCAAGCAACCCTGGATAAGAAGTGCCCCACGTGTTTCTGAATACCTCTATGTGTTTGAACTTTCTGCTCATTAAATAATAAAAACAAATACTAATGTAACTGCTGTAAGTCCTTTCCATTCACAAAGAGGAAACAAAGTCAAATATACCTTAGAATAAGTGTAGTCAGCCAAAATAAACATTTCAGTTTATGTTCACATAAAATAAGCTGATTTACAGATGCAAAGAAGTATTAAATGTTCTGCTTCACTTATTTTAAAGGAGCACAGCAGCACTGACAGTCCTTATTGTGAATTAAAATGAACCATGTGATCACTTGTAAAAATACACATTAAAATACACACAAAGCAACATATTCACGTCAACCAGCAGAATTATCAGGATGTAACCTCAAACAACTGAGTTTAGAAAAATATTAAAAAATGATGTGTTTTTCCAGTAACAGAAAACACAAAGTAAAATAGGAAGTGATATAAAAACAGCAGTAACAATTATATGACCCAATGAGATTGGTTGTAGCAAAGGCGTTTGCTGCAGCTTGAGTGTGGTAACGCATCTCTAAATAATACTTTCTGGACATTTTAAATACGTATTTGTTAACCAGGGTAGAAAACTGATCCACATGGATGTTTTTTTGGGCTCAGCCTGGGAGCACTGGCTGGTTAAGTGACCTCCTTAGAGTCACACTATAGAGGCTGAGGGAATAAAACCCTGGACCACAAAAAACATATTGTTAAATGCTCATGACTGCAGACCAAAGGGTAAAAAGGTCACACAGAGAAACTATTTTTTAAAAACAGCAAGAAAGACCCAGCAAACCTTAGAGTCTTCATCCTGTAATACCTCAAACCTCCTGTAGTTGAGGCCCATGGAATATATTAGGAAATACCCTAAAACAAAGCATATTGAGTAGTCTGCAGTCTCTGGGGTAGCCACTGAAATGTTAAATGACAACCACCAAAATACAGGAAAGAATGAATGTAGCAATGTCTGGTGAAGCACTGAAAACTAATCCTTAGTAAGAAAGGCACCAACTACACTACAGAATCATTTATATTAATAACATCATTGTACTATACTGGTTTTAACTAAATAAGTCTCTTCAGCAGTAAAGTACAAAAACTGAAAACCTTAGTTCAAGTGCACCAAGACATATCCATAGTGGTATCTCTCACACACACATTCATTTCCACTTCTGTCTGGTTAAGACCCATTAGTCCCACACGCAGGCAACTTTTACACAAATGAGCATTGATCAAGTGGTTATGTTCATAGGTTCACAGGTGTTTACTAGGCTAACAACCACAAGGGCCTTTTTAAGCCTAGCCATGCACCCTAAATCTGTGATCTATTCTTGTACCCTTGATAAGTGTAAGCAGGGGTTTTGGGAGGTGAAACATTTACAAGCAGGGGCCTGAGAGATGAACCATTTACAGGCTACCTGTGTCCATTAGAGACATAGGTGCCAAACCAGGGATGAATTTCCTATTCCCCATCCCATCGTCTACGATATACTTGAATTGGGTTAGGGAGGTGCTCTGCTTCACATGGATGGGGAGCCTGTCCAGAGACAGGGTAGTCTCTGGGATACATACCTGTCTGTCCAGCAGGCTTGTTTATATCACAGGTAGGGTTTAAGTCTTTAGAACTGGTAATTCTGGTGTTGTTTGTTCAGAGGTTCATAGGTGTGTACAAGGCTAATGGCCTTGGAGTCTACATAAGCCTAGCCCAAGAAGATTCCCTTGCGTCATGCCACCCAAAGTTAGTTTCCAGCGCCCCTGCCAAGCAAGGCCGCTGAAGTGATCCCCGGGATGAACTTCCTATTGCCCATCCACTCATCAAGATTTCTCTTAGAGGGCCAGTGAAGTGCACTACTTGACATGAATGGGAAGTTTGTTCTAGAGTATGGGACGTCTCTGGGTTAGGAACCTGTCCCTCCAGCATGTTCTGTTTATTGTGGTAATGAGGTTTAGGTCCCTGGAGCTTGTGGCACTGAGGGATTGAGATTTCTTTTTAGTGTAGCATATCTAGCAGCTCTGGGTCAGACATGGCTTTGTAGGTCAAGCAGAGATCGCCTCTAATTAGGCGATAAGAGACAGAGTATAGCTGGAGTTTTTTGCCTCTGTCCATATAGGGCATGTATCTAAGACCTAAGATCCTCTTAGTGAGGTATTTTTGTGACTTTTCCAATTGTTGTAGGTGTCTAGTGAGGTACATACTGAATGAGGCATTGTATTTTATAATAGGTCTAATGAGGGACGAGTGGAGAGGGATTATGACCTCTTTCTTCCTGGATGAGAAACCTTTTGTAATGAGATGTGCCACACAGAAGGACTTTCTGACTATGGTGGCAATGTGGTTATCAAAGGAGAGGTTGCTGTCAACCTGTGTCCCAGGTCTCTTATCACACCTTCGGTGTTTAGTGGGCTACCGCCTATGTGGTAGTTCATGGTCACTGAACTTTTCCCAGAGGGAATGACAATGCTTTTTTGGCATTGAGCTTAAGGCTATGGTTCTGGCACCAGTCATCGGTGTCAGTGAGACATTTTTGTAGAATGTCTACATCAGTTGGAGAATCAGAAATGACTCTCAGTTTGCAATCATCTGCAAACTTGGTCAGCCAGAGTCCCTTTGTGTTGGCTTGAACTTCAGACAAGTAGATGCCAAACAGGAGGGCACCTAGGACTGATCCCTGTGGGACACCACTTGTAACTGGTCGGTAGTCAGATTTGGAGTCTGCTACTTTTACAGTGTGGGTTCTATCAGTGAGCCAATTGGCAACCCATCTTATGACATAGGGATTTATGCCTAGTTTACTGAGTTTATCTATGATTCCTGAGTGAGTGATGGTGTTGAAGTCCTTGGCAAGATCTAGGTAGACTGTGTGAACTACCTTGCCCTCATCCACAGTTCTGGTGACAGACTCGAAGAAGTCTATCAGGTTGAGCAGGCATGATCTACCTTTCACAAACCCAAATTGTGTGGGGTCCAGAGTTTGGAGATTCCCTATATCCTTATTTATAAGGTCCATGATGATGTGCTCCATAGCTTTACATATCAGACTTGTCAGGTTAATGAGCCGGTAGTTCCCAGGGTCTGTAGTTGTTTCCCCTTTGTGGAGTGGGATGTCCATAGCAGTGCACCATTCGGTAGGAACAAAGCCTGAAATGAGACTGTGATTGAACAGTGTACTCAGGTGCGGTGCCAGTTCATGTTGTAATTCATGTACAACACAGCCAGGGATATTATCAGGTCCCATGGAAGCTGTATTCTTGGCTTTGGACAGTGCGGTTTGTACCTGTGTAGCCGTGACAATAGGGACTTGGCATTCCTCATGTATTGTTATAGGCCCTTTAGGGGATGAAAGGGGGGTAAAGTAAAGTTGTTTTGTGGATATGCAGGACCTCCATCAAAGTGGGGTTTGACAATGCCTTGTATACCAGGCATAGATTTCCTCTCAACAGCCTGTAAGAGACAGAATGCAGCAATAGAGCCTTGAGACGGTCTGCATAGGACATAATACTTATGCCCTGTATTCTTTTAGTGAGGAACGTCTGTGGACATTCCAATTGCTGGATATGCCTGGTTAGGTACATAAAAAAGGGGACATTGTATTAAATGATAGGGCTGATAAATACTGAATAAAGTGGAACAATGACTTCCTTGGACCTAGATGCCATACCTTTGTTTATAAGTTGCACAATATAGAATAACTTCCCCACTACTGTAGACACATGATGGCTAAAGGCTAGATTACTATCTTTGTGTCCCCAAATCCGTGACTACTGGGTCAGCTCTTAGGTGTTTGCCGTCAGTATGATAGCTACCAGGTGTGGATGACTTCCTGAAGGATACTATTATGCATTTCTTGGCATTTAATTTTAGTCCATGGCTCTGGCACCAGTTATTTTTTTTTTTTGTGTCAGCCCTTCCTGAAGAACATTTGTGCTGGTGGGCGATTCAATGACAGCTCCTAATTTGCAATCATCTACAAATTTAGTCAGCATGAGGCTATTGACATTAGCCTTGACTTCAGAGAAGTAAGTGCCAAAAAGGAGTGGTCCCATGACTGATCCCTTAGGGACTCTGCTTTACGATTGGCCTCTTTGTAGAGGTGGACTCTCCAGTTCTAACTTCCTGGATCCTGTCAGTGAGCCAGCTGGCTATGCACTGGGTTACATAAGGATTTGTATCTAACCTCTTAAGTTTGTCAACAATGTCTGAGTGGGGTATTGTGCCAAATGCCTTGGCCAGGTCAAGGTAGACAGTGTGAACCATTTTGCCCTCATCCATTGCTTTCATGACCTTCTCAAAGTAGTCCACCAGGTTGTGTAGGCATGACCTCCCCTTGATGTCTGGGGGGGGGGTCTATGTCATTATTGATCATTTCCATGCTAATTCTTTCTGTGGCTTTGCATATGAGACTAGTGAGACTTATGGGTCTGTAGTTTCCTGGGTCTGTAGAAGCCCACCTTTGTGCAGAAGGGTGACTGCTCTCCATTCACATGACACAAAGCCTGTTTGGAGGCTACAGTTAAATAGCAATTCCAGAGGGCCTGATACATCATGTTTCATGCTCTTTAGAAGGCATCCTGGGATATCGTCTGGGCCCATTGATGTAGTGTTCCTGCCCTTAGAGAGAGCATTAATGACCTGTCCTCTAGTGATGGCAGGGGGAGCTATACTTGATGGTATTTCCTGAGGGATGGTTGATGGGAATAGAGGCAAAAAGTTGGAGCTGAATTTGTCAGCCAGTAGGTTTGCTATATCTTTTGGCTTAGTATGGGTGGCACAATTTACAATAAGCTGTGCACACAATTGTGTACTGCTTTTGAAGTTACGGACATAGCTAAAGAATGCTTTGTGGTTGTCCTTGGCCTGGGAGGCCAAATTTACCTCAAATTTGGCATTGGAAAAACATTTTGTCCTCTAAGTTGTTTGTTTAGTTTTATGAAAGTGCTTTTATCCTGCTGGGTGCTGCTCTTCCTAATTTTTGCCATGATTTTCTTCTTCTGTTATAAGACCTATTGATTTTCTGATTCCAGCAGAGTGGCCTGTTTTTTTAGTTAGTTCTGTACTACTTCCTGGTGGGTATAACTGCTTCTATGTAGCTGTTAACATGCTTGTATAGGGTTTCTGTGGACAGTTCTTTGTAGGCAATAGTGTTCTCAGGGTTTATGGGGGCTTGAAAGTTTAGCCTTAGAGTAGTTTCTGAATATTCCAGGGTTAGCTGGAGTTCATAGGTTAGTACTAGGCTGTCGGCCCTAGGGCCTATACAAGCCTAGCCATAACAATTCCCTGGCTATTTCTTCCCACAATATTTACTTCCCTGGACCCTTGTCTAGCAGGGTGACTGACGTGATCCCCAGGGTGAATTTCCCATCTCCCATCCAATCGTCAAGGTTCCTTTTGAAGAGGGCCAAAGAGGCGCTCTGCTTGACATGTATGGACAGTCTATTCCAGAGTCTGGGGATCTGTTGGCATGTTTTATTGCCCATTTTGTTGTGTTTGTTTTGTGTTGTGAGATCCCTGAGGGCGTCTCTCTGAGGATAGAGATTTATTTGTGTAGCAACCAACATGTCTGAGTTTCTCGGTTTGTGTTTAAGCAGGCTCAGCTCTGAGTGAGTAGACAATATGCAGAGTATAGCTGTTTTTTTTAGTTTAGCAGCGGTCAGAGCATCTGCTCTGCAGCCTGTGTGATTTTTTTTGTGAGATATTTCTATGGCCTTTCCAGTTGTTGCAGGTGTCTTGAGAGGTACATACCAAACGGGGGGCATTGTATTATATAATGGGTCTAATGAGGGATGAGTGCAGTGGGACAATGATCTCCTTTTTTCTGGATAAAAAGCCCTTAGTGATGAGGTGTGCCTCATAGAAGGATTTCCTGACTGTTGTGATGTGGTTATTGAACGTGAGATCACTGTCCACCTGTGTCCCTAAGTCTCTTATCACACTTTCGGTGTTTAGTGTACTGCCACCTATGTGGTAATTCATGGGTACATGGTTTTTCCCAAAGGGAAAGGAAAGGTTCCAGGTTTTATTTTCACTTCAAAGGAGACCATTTTGTGGTCTGACTTTGCCAGAGGAGATATTAAACTAGGGGTGCACAGCACTCTCCCATATTATTGAGCACGGGATCCAGTATGTTTGGACCCTGTATTGGTGCATTGACAATGAGGAATTTCTGTACCTGTACATTTGGTGTTGCATATGATTTCCACTTAATAGTGGGGTAATTAAAGTCACCCACGAATAAGGTTACTGGGTTGGATGGTGAGTAATTCCAATAAGTTTAAACACCTGGTATGGATTTTCTGGTTCGTAGAGGGAGACCTTTAGCTTGCAATGAAGTCATATTGCATTTTTCCTATGGTGATTTGAATGTGGAGAAGCTCAAGTGCATTGTCCTGTTTGACCAGCATTGAGGTATAGTTATTTTTGATGTAAATCAAGACACCTCCTCATTTAGTCCCTGCCTGTTTAGCAGCAGGTCTAAACGTGTGGAAGTCATTATAACCTTGCACTCTCCATGGCTTTAAACCATGTCTCTGTGACCTCACAGATGTCAGCATTCTCTAGGGTGAAGAGAGCTTCTAGGGAGTGAAGTTCCACTAAATCTATTTTAGAGGACAATTTAGACAAAGGACAGATGTGGATAAATATGTGTAGCGAAAGTGGCATCTAAATTTCTGATTTGTAACTATTTTTTATTTCTTCTAGTTAATTAACTCAATATGCATGAATTTTAAAAATGAATGTAAATGAATTGTTTTGCTGCACTATGCTATTTGCTATTAAGATAGACCTATACATATTTGAATTTGAGCCTATTTATAATTATGTTTTCATGAGCATTGCATTTGGACTTTTTTGCACTATTAAAACTGCTGTTATTTGTGGCATTATATCGCTACTTCCAAAATACTTTTTATGTTACAATAAAGGCTTAATTCATTGGATGTGTTCACTGCTCCAAAACAAATGCAGTGTGGTATACTTAAACTGAGGTTTTCTGTTTTGTAAATTTACTTATAATGAAGCCCATTTGTGTGAAACAGCTACAGAGATCTATTGTTATTAACAAAGGTAAAACTCCACAAGCTAGCACACAATATAGCTCTCATTCAAACTGGAAGTTTACTCAAAAGTCTAAGCAGATTTTATCCAGATTTAAAGCACATAAAAACATCAAGTCTGAACATCAATAGGTGAAAAAGCATACCGGTTTCAGCTTATAGCTTTCATCAGTGCTAACTAAATGTGCCCTCAAAAACCAACATATAAATGAAAACAGTAAATTGTCTCCAGAATTCTACTCATTAATTATAATTGTTCATTAACCCCAGGGGAAAACAAAGCCCCTAATTTAATTATCCACATACATTCCTTATAATTAAGAAAAGAATGTAGACCTTCCTGCTGCATATATTGTTTATGAATTCTATCAATAATAGTAAAGGAAAATTTAGCAGTGGTATGTTTTAAACTATGCTTATATAAGGCATTCATACTTCTGGCACACCTAATATCACTTGGGTGTTAAACAATACTTTATTAAACTACACAAGGAAAAACAAAACCCGGATTGAGCGCTTTCTTCCCTTCCACAGGGATTTCATCAGAATCACTGATCACCCATTAAATTAATCATTTTATAGTCCCCCATGAATAATTAATTAGTTAATTAATTGCTTTGATTTTCCTTAAAGTTACATTGAATATTTACAAGGAAACCTTCTTATATATATCTCACTATAATAAGAAAAATCCTGAACCACATTTGTAAGGTACCAAATGGGATCCCTTGTGCAAACTCATCCATAAAACATCATACTTTTTAAAAAAATATGTAAAATATATTTAACACTTTTTAAACACTTTAAAAACTTTTTGAGGAAACATTTGAACACTTTAACAAGGGTAAACTATTCTATAAATTTCACATGTCTAAACACCCATGTATATAATAAGAACCCATACCAATAAAGAACAAATAAACTGTCTGAACATGTTGGGACAGCTGCTTGAGGTATTCTGTGGGGTTACTGTATAAAAACATCTTAAAATTGATGCCAGTGTAATTTGAATAAATAACTAAAGTTCATCTAAACACATATCTAAGATCTGTCTAGAAACTTGCTACAATTTCCATAAACCAAAATATCAAATAACCTGGGACAATTGGGAGAGGTAAAGGACTTCTGTTTTGGGACAAACTTACAAAAACTATAGTGCCCACAAGGATAGCAGCCCATTAATTTGCTGCCATCCAATTTCATCTGTACATCATCGTGGACCATTTTATTCCCTTTCTTATAATGATTAAACCAACCACTCATATTCTTGCCTTTCCTATATAAAAACCTACACTTGTCTTGCAATAATTCCTTTACCCTATCATCCATTTGTAATATATCCCAATGCTGATAAATGACGTTCTGCAAAAAGCCAGTATTTATTCCAAAATACATAATGAACCTAAGGGGTGATTCTTGTGTCTGGTCTTTAACTCATTATTTAAGTGCTTGATGTCTGTAAACCTGTTGTACAGAAGATACAGCCTTTTGAGTATTCCTGTTAGAATAACCCCTATTGTGAAACCTTGTTACCATATCTTTAGCCTGTATATCATAATCTGCCGCTATTAAACATATTCTTTTAAGTCTTAAAAACTGAGACTTAGGAATATTGTTAATAACATGTTGGGGTGGCAACTGGTAACATGAAGAAGGGTATTAATTTGGGGATTTTTCCCATGGACAGTACTTCTCAAAGTTCCATCATCTAACACATTCACTTCAACATCCAAAAAAGTAATTACCTTTAGGTGATAATTAACAGTGAATTTGATACCCCACTAAATTTCAGTTAAATATTCTACAAATTCATGTAGATATGTATAATCAGAATGCCAAACCAACCAACAATTGTCCAAGTAGCGGCACCAAATGTCCATAGATCCCAGAAAAATATTATGACTGGCATAATAAACCAAATGATGCTCCATAAATCCCATGAATAAGTCGACATAGATGGGAGCAGTCCCGCCCAATGCTAGCTTTGGATTTTTGGCTCACACAGACATTTTTGTATGATCCTGGGTTCAGTACTTTCTTCTTATGCCTCACTGAGCATGTGCTGACCAAAAATGTTTTTTATTTTGACAATTCAGGTTATCTTCAACTTAAAGGAACAGCGATGGGAGTATCTTTTGCTCCCATATATGCCGACTTATTCATGGGATTTATTGAGCATCACTTGATTTATGATTATACCATATTACACCATAAAAGTTTCTCAGCTAATTAGCACTTACCACAGAATTATGCAGCACAGACTGATAACTGATTACATAAAAAGACAAGTAGCATAAAAGGAAATAGTTTTCAGTCACCTTTAATGGTTGCATTTATTCTGTATACATTAAAGGCAATATCACATTTAAATAAGATATTACCAAAAATGATTTTGTGCATGGACCACTTAACTAAATTCCTTTGGTTGTATTGTAGACATGATTTGGACATTCAATTTCTTTAAAACAGAAACCCCTGTGCAGAAAAGGACATTTCAGCAAATTCAGTAACCTTAACACTCATCATAACTTCCATGTTGCAAATGAAATCCAGGGACAGGCACTTAAAAATATTGCAGAGACTGTTTACTGATGTGTTAATGTTTATGCCAAACTGAGAATAAGTAAGTAGAAATTACTATGCTGGCCATAAAAAGCACGTAAGGACTGACTGGTTTCTTATTTGAAGAGTTATGGAAATACATTTCATTTTTTAATAGAACTATGCAATGGTGGTATATAGCAAAGTAAAAAAAAGACATACTTAGTACTGTCCCTGAAAAATAGGGACACTTGCATGTCGGATGACAAAGTCTGTGAAGAAAAAGTAACAACTTCTATGAGTGTTATTCTTCCCATAGTGGTTATAGATTGTAGGAAAGGTTGAGGTCCTCAGATGAAATTTCACAGTAAACAGTACATGTTCCTTTTGACATGCTTTAAGGTGAACTGCAATGTGAAAAAAGTAAAGAATTTGTTCGCTGGCCCAATCTGTACAAAAGAAAAGGCCGTATTAAGTATTAGCCAGTTTAGATGAGCATTGCTGTTGTTCCCACTGTAGCAGACATCCAACAGAAAAATATGAAATATCAAAACTACTTTAATCTTCAAAGTTCTTCTCTCTTTTTTAAGATGAGCTGTCCAACTATAGCAGCTACTTCTTTTCGGATGTTTTCTATTGGCTCTTCTGGCTTCCAGTATTTTAAGACCTTCCCATCAGGACCAACAAGGTACTTAAAAAAATTCCACTTAGGTTGCACCTTTGTAGAATCTGTAATTACAACAAACAAAGGAACCAATTATACAAAAATGCAAATGTTGTTCAATAAAACATATTTAAGACAAAATATGTTATTTCCAGCTTGATAAACCAGCATAAGCTAAACTGTTGCAATATGTATTTACTTAATTCATCTGTTTAATGTCTAAGTGGACTGATATAAAGGACCACCTTCACCAATGATCTAGGTCACTGTGTAAACAGAGCACAGACTTACATCTGTGCAGAGTACAATAACTGCATACAGGTGAAGAAAGTATATTAAATAACCTGCAGAGAAATGACACAGATGTCTGAAATATCACAGTTTTAATTTTACAATATATATATATATATTATTTGCCAAGCTTTATGTAGTATTTTCCAGTAGTATATCTTTGTACTTTGAACTGATGTGTTTATAGTTGGGGGCATATTAATTATGCCATCTAAGTTATGTGATATACTTGATAGTGCATATATATATATATTTGTATCTAGTGTCCTGCGTTATCGTTTTGTGATTCGTTTATGTACACCAAATGTTAGGAACTTATTAAGTGTGTCTCTTGGGAGACTCAGCGCAAGGAAAGCTGTGTCTTAATTACTAAATAGTGAAAATCACTGTCTTTTGTTTTGGCTATAAAAGGGAATACAAGCGATTGTTATATATACAGAGAAACCTGATGCAATTTCTTAACATTTACAGATAGTTTTAATTCTGCTTTTCCATGCTTTGTTTATATACACAGCAATGAAACGTCTGCAGTGTAATGAAAGCACTAATTTAATGCTTGGCAACATATATTCAGCTGATTCAATAGTAAAATTATCTAATTAATTTCCCGCGCTTTGCAGGATAAATAATGATTTGCATCTGTTTAATGATATTCGATGAGCGCGGATTTACCACGTGAAAGCGCCTTTATTCTCTGTTTCACAAAGGATTGTCTGGATTTTTTTACGGATTACTACTTTATTTTTATTCAAGTTTTGGTAGTTTATGAACTATTTTGCTGCTCATTCCTGGTGGTTGGTTCACCACTTTTGCTTTTACTATTTCCAGTTTTTTGGTGAGTGAACCATTCAACAGTGTTACCGGCTTTTTCTTCAGCATATATATATATATATATATATATATATATATATATATATATATATATCCGCGGTGATGGTGCTGCGGTAGCGTTGCCGCCTCACAGTACGACGCTGTCCGGTTAGATTCTCAGCTAGAGTGTCTTCTGTGTGGAGACATGCGTGAATGTGTGTATCTTCTTTGAAGGATGTGCGTCAGGGCTGGCAACTCGGCACGTAAAAATCTACTGCCAATCATTAGCGGACCGGAGTTCCGCTGTGGCGACCCCTAACCGGGAAAAGCCGAAAGACACAACAATATATATATATATATATATATATATATATATATATATATTGCACAGAATGAGCAAACAGCCTAGTCTGTAGGAACAATCCATAAAATAAAACCAGACTGAAAAATACAGTAGAAAATTCGATTCAAATCAACAGAAAAAGAGAATAACAACTGACCATGAAGCATAAATGATTTTAGGGAGGGTAATTTGAAGAATATATTACTTTATAGGGAAGTGAGATGGCAGTTGAGACTAAAGGCTAACATTTTCCCTGGTTTGAATGAATATATTAGCATTAAAGCTATCTTAGTTGACAAAGCAGGGAAAGTATAAAAAATGTCATTCCTGTCCATATTTATTAAATGCAACACATATACATAAATATATATAAAACAATTTTTTGTATAAAGCAATTTTATTAAGTTTTTAACAATTTACTGTTTATGTATAAAAAACTCTTTAAAGTCAATATAGAAGTGTTTTAAATTTTATTAACATTGTTACTGCACATATTAGTGTGATAGATTAATTAATTAATTTTGTTGAGATGTTTTTAAAAATTTTCAACTTTATTGATTGATTGAGACAATTAAGGGTAGTATAAATATAGGAGTGGTGCCATTATAATTTTGTCTGATGAAGTCTATACTGGTAGACAAAAGCGCTTACTATCTGTTGTTGGAATAAAGAATTATTTATCTTCCTTGGTGACTTGGAACCAGTTTTTGTCTTATACAATCCATAAAATAAAACCAGACTGAAAAATACAGTAGAAAATTCGATTCAAATCAACAGAAAAAGAGCATAACAACTGACCATGAAGCATAACCAAATAGATTGATTTGGTAAACAAGTGCGAATTCTGCTTCTAAATGATGACAGCTCTGTGATTTTGCTTGTATTTGCAGGAAGAATACTTAAAAGCATATGCTAATACTCTGATTTCAGCTGTGAAGAGTGATTCTGTCATTACTTGACATTAATGAACAAGATGGTTCACTTTTCACAGATTTATCAGCTATGATGGTTCGGATATAATACAGGAAAGGTATTTCCACAGAAAAAAATGAAAAGGTCAAACTTTTAGTTATAGACAGCTGCTTTGCTCTAACAAGGGGCAGGTATCATCGTTTCCATTGGCTAAAAGAAATACATTAGAAACTTTATTAAGGCAGATTTTTTTAGGCAATGTAAGTTACACTGTGAACTTCAGACCTCAGTTGGATCCACAAATCTGGTTCTGTGGATGAGGAGGTATTTTATTTATATATGCCTTCCCACACCTTAGCTAAGACTCAGTGTGTGTTGCTACAGCCAACTCTCAGATGAGCATGAGACAGATATAGGTCAGTCTGTATAATGGTTCAAGATGAGTCCAGTACCTGATCACACACTCAAGTTGAAGTTGGTGGGAGGTTGGCATAATGGTTAAGGTGTTTACCTTGCAAACACAAGGTGCAGCGTTTGATTCTCATATGGGGTAGTTGGCTAGGCTTAAAATGACCCACAAGGGCAGTTAGTCTAGTAATAATCTATGAACCTATGATATCTGCTCAATAGGAATATCTTTAGGGTTCCACACAAAGTGAACAAGGGAAATTTGGCCAATTGCCATTTTTTATAAATTTTTTTGAGAGTGACAAAAAAGAGTTAACTGTGATCTTTATCTGCAGATAACATGGTTTAGAGATTGTTTTAGACAGAAACAACCCCACACTTATAAAATGTGTACTGTAGGCAGTCTGAATAGAGAGAATCATACCTCTTAACCTCTTAGAGCAATGAATCTGGACAAAGCCACAAATAATGGGGGGGAGGGGCAAAGGTGAAAAAATAGGGACACCTTCTAAATATTGCCCTTACAAACTTAGAAAGTTAATAGAATAACCAGTTTTATATTAGCATGAATTTTCTGAAGGATATGAAATCTGAAACTCCAGTATTTGCCATTATTTTGTGACTTCTCTCCTCAATGATTGGCCAGTGATTTTCCAGAAAAACAGTTTTATAGGAAACACATAGAAAATATGAGGCAAAAATGTGGACTTTCTGTGAAAATCTATACAGTTGAGAGGTATGGAGGGAATACTTCACAAATAAGAGATCAGCACAAAGTCATCAGCATACAGGGATGAATTTAAATCTCACAGATAAGTGTAACAGCTATTTATAAACTGGGAGAGCAGTGGACACCTCAGAACAGAACTCTGAGGTACTCTCCTGGTAAATATCCTTAATGTGGACTGAGTATGAGTAAATAATCTTTGTCTTTCCTCAAAGGCAGTGTGTCCAGGTCTCTAGTAAGTAACCTAACATCAAGTACAATTAAAGGATATGGCATTGGTGTGAAAAGTCTCTTGTTGGTCTACAAACAGCAATCCTTTTGCAGTAAACAGATTCAGTTTCTACAAATAAACAACTAGTACGGTATTTCATTTCTTGTATCCATGTTTTATAAAAGAGATAATGTCATATTTATTGATAAAGTCCAGACTTATTCATACACAAATTTTTCAATGATTTTGACCAGTAAGAGGAAATAAAATATTGGGCTGAAGTCTGAAGGCCCTTTAGGAGTTTCTTGTTAAAACAAAAGCTGGCAGGAAGTATTGCCATCATGGAATAACTATCTTAACTCATTGCTTCCAAGAAAAGTATAGTCATCAGGAATGTAGAGTTCCTGGGGTCTATATTATAACATCGAAGTCTTAAAACTTTGAATGTTATAATATCGACCCCTATATAGAGCAAATGCTTGAAATAGCAAAGCTGCAGAACACCGAATATTTTCCTAGGGAAAGTATTCGGTGGGCCGTTTCTGCGGCTTTGCTATTTCCTCGACTGTGGTGCAAAGGTGACGGACCGCGTTAAGGTAAGTGTGCGAACGGATCGAGGTAAGGTGAGTGTGCGATAGTTAGGGACCTTAGGGTTAGGGAGTGGGTAAGGTGAGTGTGCGATAGTTAGGGACCTTAGGGTTAGGGAGCGGGTAAGGTGAGTGTGCGATAGTTAGAGAACTTAGGGTTAGGGAGTGGGTAAGGTGAGTGTGCGATAGTTAGGGACCTTAGGGTTAAGGAGCGGGTAAGGTGAGTGTGCGATAGTTAGGGACCTTAGGGAGCGGATAAGGTAATGGCAATCGAACCAATGCAGTCGAGCATGACATTCTCAGGTATATGTAGTCAGGCAGGTGGTGCACACGTGGGTGATGTTTGTATGAGATCATGGAACAGTGTGGATCGGGAGACTTACCCTATTCTGCACTGTAGTGCGATCTCGGAGTCGGAATATATAAGTGGCAGGGTGTGTGGGGGTGTGCAGCCCGCACAGGGGGCTTGCCCCCTGCAAAAAATGACTGTCAGTGCATTGTAGTACAGACATCAGAGTGCAGGAGTCGAATTTGACTTAGAATGGTTTGGTGTCTGACCTTTCATACTGCTTACTATTGTGAACATCGAATATGTAAACCTCATTTTTGCTAGGTTTATGTTGTGATGTTTGATGTTTTAATTGTAAACTATATATATATATATATATATATATATATATATATATACACACACACACACACACACACATATATATATATATATATATATATATATATATGTAAGAAATACTCCGCACCTCCACAAGGTAAACGCTCCCGTGGACGTAAAAATAATGTGCAAATATACAAAAACAGTACTCATTCACGGTAGCAGAACACAGCAGCTGGAAAAGACATCCAAGTTCAAAAGTCCATAAATCAAAAATTTAATTAAAGTTTTTTTTATTAATACTTGCAGTTGGATCTAATTTTTGATTTATGGACTTTTGAACTTGGATGTCTTTTCCAGCTGCCGTGTTCTGCTATCGTGAATGAGTACTGTTTTTCTATATTTGCATACATATATATATATATATATATATATATATATATATATATATATATATATATATATATATATATATATATATATATATATATATATATATATATACATCTCAACAGAGTGGGATAGGGAAATATTTAGGATGTGATGTTGTTAAGGGCTATAAAAGAGTATTTGCAAAACATTATGAAAAATTTAACATGTGTCCAGGTCTCTAGTAAGTAACCTAACATCAAATACAATTAAAGGATATGGCATTGGTGTGAAAAGTCTCTTGTTGGTCTACAAACAAAAAAATTGAGTCATACACTGTCATGTGGAGGGGATAGTGTTAGTAGAAAATGATATTAAAATTTGGTGAGTAGTGTGAAAACATTCTGATATAACTGGTAAAGCAGTTATGAATATTAATAATATTTTCATATCTGTGTTAATATTGTAAAAGCTGGATGACCTTCAGGTGAATAAATGGTGCTATCATATACACAATGTTAAGGCACACAGTGTTGGTACCATGCTTGATATCTAGCATGCACAGTTTTGTCTAAAGTAATATTGTTCACATGTTCATAGGTTTTTACTAGTCAGGTGGACTGGGTGGCTATATATAGCTTGCTGATGCACCATGGAGAGTTTAGTGGATAGCTTTGCCACTCCATTCAATGAGGGACATACTGCTTACCTCAGTGGATGTCCATTCTATAATCAAGACAGAATATGAAGGATACCAGTGTTACATTGTTTCCCTCGCAGAAGGAGCTTGTTCAATTGCAAAGGTTTCTTTGGGGCAAGGATGCCATCTGTCCAAGAAGTTTTGTTTATGTTTGCATGAAGGCTAAGATCCTTGGAGTGAGTGTTTCAGATTCACATATATTTCTGAGGTGGAGGAGGTCTAGTAGGACAGGGTCTTTCGCAGTCCAGTAAAACACCTCTGACTATGTGTGTTAGATGAGCTAGAACACAATATTGGGCAAGACCTAACATAATTTAAGCTCATGACCTTTGATCAGCAAAACTAGTGCATTAACAGCTGTGATGCAGTGCATCCAAAAGCCATGAAACTACCCTGCCTGGGAATCAAACTCATGGTGTAGCACTGAGAGCACTACATCTTGACTGTTAGATCATTAGTGACTAGACCAGAAAGAATCCAAGCACATGATGTGAAAACAGAATCAAAAGACTTCTGATCTTCTAGCATTACAGGTAAGTGTGTTACCTTTGAGCCAGTCACTGACACTGTTATTCTGAAAAGCTGTGAAAATATTATATGCACAACTTGCATAGATTTTGCAATATTACAAAAAACAACATGTAATGCACTAGTGTCACGCATCACTGGTAAGGTCTTAGAAGGTTAATGCTTTCTGTTTGAAACATTGGGTATATATTACATGGTTATAGAGCTGTAACTCTTTGTTTGACCGTGACACTGGTATTTTTTGGCAAGTAAAATGCCATTTTCTTTCATAAATTTGCAATACAAATATCAGCATCACCAAACAGACCATTGACACTATTGCCAGCATGTTACCCATTGTCTAATGAAAACTTTTCTAATTTTACATTTTTGTGGCTTTTCATTTGTAAGATAATGCAAATCATATGAGGTATTTTTTTCAACAGATAATTTTGGAGGAAAACTCTAAGAAAGCAAATGGTTTCCTAGCTTAGAAGACTTCAGGAAGCCAAGGGAATATATAACCTCCTGGTGCTCAGGACGGTATGTGGTATGAAAGGCGGAATATAGCAGCCCATCCTGAGCTAGCTTTTGTCACACAGTGAAAGCAGAAATGGCTTGTTAAGTCCAATGCAGAAGGTATTTGATTCACCTACTGATTATATTCATATAACCAGATTAGGTTTAGATAACCTATGCAAAGAAAACCCAGAAACATAGGAACAATAGTAGGCAAATGATCACGAAGAACATAAAATGCCTAGTCATATACATCTTTAAGTAGACACATGTAAAGGTTGTGGATTTAAAATCAGTAAGCACACTGAAAAGCACAGATGGTGATGACACATGAAGAATATAGACCACAGATAATTGTATCTTGCTGTGGCAAACAATATGATCTAACATTTAGCTAACCAATGGCTTATTCATTGAGAAAGGTAATGGTACCAGAAAGGGTAACCAAGAGTAGTGTGTAGAAATTAATAAGGAAACATTGCCCACATATTTTATCCCTAGCTTATCACATCTGTGCCAGTGGTATTCCATGACGAGGCTTTAAAACAGAAAGATATGAAGCTTAAGGTAAATTTCAGATATAAGTAACATATCAGTACTCAGTAGCTATCCAGGCAATGACAATATTAACTTCATTCACTCATTCATGCATTTTTGATACCTGTTTTATCCTATTCACATTATCCTGTTCAAGTTTGCAGTTGAAGTAGAGTGTATCTTGTTAAGCAACTGAAGTAAAATTAGGACCAGTTGTTTCAGGAGACACGGACCAGTTCTTGAGGGGAAATAAGTCCAATACAGGATGCACACACACACACACACACACACACACACACACACACACACACACACACACACACACACACACACACACACACACACATGCACACACAGAACATATGCACACATACAGGCATTTTGGAGGATTAAATCACTGGTTTGCCTGCCAACATGTCTTCATGATTTGGGAAGAAATGGAAGATGCTAATAAAAACTCACATGTATGATGTGAGAACATACAGGCTCCCTAGAGAAAGCATAATAGCAGGGAACCAAACTGGAAAACTAAGATCTTTGAGGCAAGAATGCTAACTGTTACACTCCTGTCTCAGAAACAGCAGAAAACCTCAATTTATTTATCAATTTATTTATACCTGTCTAAATAAGTAACAATATGCTCCAAGACTAGGCTGTTATTTTCTTGGAGCCTGAGTACTGTACTGTACCGAAAGGTTACCCTGTCACTTAGTCAAATGTTCACATAGGGAGAGTCCAGAATATTGAGCCAAAAAGCTTGAAATCCAAAATATGAAAGGTTCCCAGTGAATGGGACTTGTATAATACGGGACTGTGGTGGAGCAGGGATCACGTACTGGTCCTTTCCTCACTGTGATATGATCTTGGTATTGGTATACTTAATTTACATGGGGTGTGTAGGTGCATGGGGGGTTGCCCACCAGCAAAAACAGTTGTTTTCTTTGTTTTTTTTGTGGCTTTGGTATTTTGGATTTTGAGCTTTTTAACTTAATATTCTGGACATTCAGATGAATGACAAGAGATCTACTGAAAGACGAGCTGAAATCCCTTCCTAGCACTGATTTGAGATGGTATTAAAGAAACACTTAGTGGGCAATGTGCAGCCAATGAGCCTAAATCCATCATGAGTAATAAAAATCACAAAAAAAGATTAGTGCAAAAAGATCAGAGAAGTTAAAAAGTGAGAGAAGAAGGAAGAGATCAGCCATAGAAGGTTTAAGTATGAGTAACAGTGAAGGGAGGCAGACAATTATTAAAATATAGTGCAAAAGCAACAGTGCAGAATCAGAAAATAAGCCTTGATGTTAAAAGAGAAGAATACCAAGCTAGAGCAACAAGCAGGGACCAAAGCAGCAGCAGAATGAGCTAGAAAAGTAAACCAATTAAACAGAAGTGGAGAGGTCAGCTCTTAACACAACTGCAAGTAGAACGAAATGTAGGTGAGAGTTTAGTAACAGGCTCACCATACGGTAACATTTCCAGGCTGATATTACATTGATTTCCAAACTGACTCAGTCCAGTGTATGTCAATATGACACAGAAGAATTGTACAAAATTTCTAAAGTTGCTGAAGAGTTCAAAAAATAAAAATCTCAATAAAGGTGAAAAGCATTAACGCTACTTAGCCTGCAAAGCCACTCAATTATCTGGCTCTGTACTAACATTCAGAAAGTTATACAGTCAAACAGGGTTGAAAAATATAATTTACGGTATTAAATACAATAAGTGTTTTGTCCTTTGGCTGTATAGTTTGGATGAAGAACAGATAATCCTTTATTTGTAATTTTGTCTTTAGCATAGAGTCTAATGCAACACAATTCAGTACAATAAAATGTTTGCTGTGGAGAACATGGGAGAAAATTATAAACTGATAATTTACATGAAATTTCAAGCATGGTGCAGAGATGTAGTGAGGACAATTTTTTAGTAGAACTCAGACAGTCAGTTCAGAAATACTGGCATTAGAGTACCTGGACAGCAGAACAACATATTTTCAATGTCTGCAGGTTGACAGGTATGATCTACTGTGGGAAAACACTTAAAAACATACAGAAGGTACTCACTGCTAATTAATTAGGTAACTGACTTCAAAGCAGACAGAGGGTATAAATGTGGGACTGGTTACTCAGTATAGCCAAGAAGCATCATAGATGCTAGTACAAGCTATGATAACTTTAAAATAATGCATCTTCCATAAAGTTTTGTACCTACCATAAATGTAGATGTTCGAGTGCTAATACAGCTGCAGTCCTTACATATGGGGTTCTCCTGCCGTCAGGCGGGTCCTCGGTCGGCCGAATTCCAAAGTCTAGGTCCAGCGTCGGTTGTTGTCGCCTTCTTCCCTGATGCAAGTGCAACAGGGGTATATAAGACACGGCCAACGCCATTTTCTTCAGTCTTTCTTGCCCCAGATGTCAGGTGCCCCCAGAAAGAAGGCAATACATAATTTATATATCTATGTATAGTCATGCAATGCAATATAATCAAAATTCAGTAGTTGCAAGCAAACACACCATAGAAGGATAACCCAAACAGGTTGTTTGTGGAGGAGTTAGCCACTAGGCCTGTACCAAGAGGGGAAGGAGGGAGCTGGACTGCAGCTGTATTAGCACTCGAACATCTACATTTATGGTAGGTACAAAACTGTACTATGTTCATCGTGCATACAGCTGCAGTCCTTACATATGGGTAGAATCCCAAAGCTACGCACAGGGTGGTAGGCACTAGGTGGAATTAGGAGGAGCCAGAATGCCCTGCACCACAGCAGTGGCAAAACCTGCTCTAGTTTTGGAGTATAAAGGTAGGTGGTAGTGTTTAGTGAAGGTATGCACCGAACTCCAAGTGGCTGCCTCCAAAATATCTTTGGTAGGAACTCCTTTGAGGAAGGCTGTAGAGGTAGCTGTGGCCCTTGTGGAGTGGGATCGGATGCCTGTAGGCACAGATTTACCATGAAAGGAGTAACAAAAAATGTATGCAGTGGCCTATCCATTTTGAAATTGTCTGTTTGGAATTTGGATTCCCTTGGGCTCCTACAGCATAGGACACAAAGAGTTGTTCTGATTTCCTGAACGGCTTTGTTCTGTCTAAATAGTAACGCAGCTGTCTATGGATGTCTAAGGAGTGTAGCAGCCTTTCCCCTTTGTTTTGAGGATTGGGGTAAAAGGTAGGTAAGTGTATGGCCTGATTTAAAGCAACCCTAGATACTACCTTAGGCATAAATGACGGGTTGGTTCATAAGGAAACCCTGTCCTGATGGAAGATGAGAAAGGGCTGCACAGCCATGAGGGCTTGTAATTCCGAGACCCTACGAGCTGAGGTAATAGCCAGAAGGAAAGCTGTTTTCCAGGACAAATACTGTAAATCTGTTGAGGCAGTTGCTTCAAAGGGAGGCAATGTCAATTTTTCCAGTATGTAATTAAGATCCCAGGCTGGGGTTGGTTGTTTCCTTCTAGGTCTTATATTCTTAGCCCCTCTGAGGAACTGTCTTAAGAGTGGGTGAGAGAATAAGGGTGGATCAGTGTTGTATTCTGCAGAAATGGCTGAGGCATGGATTTTAATGGAGGAGAATGACAGTCCACTGTTCAGCAGCTCAGTTAGATACTGTAATATCTGAGGCAAATTCAGTTTTCTAGGATCCTGGTCCTTTTTCTCATTCCAAGCGCAAAACCGTTTCCATTTTGCGGTGTAAGCTTTTCTAGTAGATGGCCTTCTGGCTTCCAAAATGACATCCTGTACCTCCTTGGAGAGTAGGGTCTGTTGTGGTGTTAAGGAATTTTCCATGCAGCCAGATTGAGTGTTTTCAGCTGACTGTGAAGAGTTTTGTAGCTGTGCTGAGTCAGAAGGAGAGGCATTAGAGGTAGGGTCCAGGGAGGAGAATGTGTTAGGCTCCTCAGGAGTGGATACCAGTGTTGTCTTGGTCAGTCTGGAGCAATCAGTATCATCTTTGGTCTGTCTGTTCTTGTTTTCAAAAGCACCTTGGTCAGTAGAGGAAGAGGTGGAAAGGCATAAACTGTCCGTGCTGCCCAACTGAAAGAAAGGGCGTCCACTCTTCAGGCCTTTGGATGAAATGTCCTTGAGCAGAACTTTGTCAATTGGTGATTTTTGTGGGAGGCAAAGAGATCTATGTCTGGCCTTCCCCAGGCTTGGATTATCTTTGTAAACACTTGAGGATGCAACTTCCATTCGTGAGGGTCTGTCATATTTCTGCTTAGATTGTCTGCCAGCGTGTTTTCCATACCTGGCAAGTACTGTGCTTGAAGCTCGATTTGCCATTCCAGAGCCCTGTTCCAAAGTGACATGGCCAGCCTGCACAGGGGGTATGAATGCGTTCCTCCCTGTTTGTTTATGTACCACATTACTGTGGTGTTGTCTGTTCTTATTAGTAATTGCCCTGGATGCAGGAGGTACTTGAAAGCTGTAATTGCATTTATCACTGCTAGCATTTCCTTTTGATTGATGTGAAGGTGCTTTTCCTTTTGGGACCATTTGCCCTGAATGCACCTGTCTGTCATGTGTGCCCCCCAGGCGTAGTCTGAGGCGTCTGTTGTGATGACTTGATTTGCTTGAGGCTTGCTGAATGGTAGACCTGCGTTTGTTTGGCATGCTTGAGCCCACCATAGAAATTCCTTTTGTAAACATGGAATAAGTGGTATTATTGTTTCCAAACTGTGGCTGTGTTGAGACCATAGGTTTTTTAGGTACCATTGAAGTTTCCTCATATGCAACTTTGCACATGGGATTAGAAGAATGCAAGATGCCATGAATCCCAGCGCCTGCAGGATTTTCCTTGCAGTTAGCCTGGTACAATTTGCTAGTATCTTGAAGTACTGAGTTAGTTGCCCCTGTTTTTCTGGCGTAAGATAGGCCATCTGGGTGTTTGTGTACAAGTTGGCACCCAGGAAAATTATTTTCTGAGATGGTGTTAGCCTGGATTTCTCTTTGTTGACTGTGTATCCCAGAGAATTCAATAACTGTATTACATAAGCCAGATGCTCCAGAAGTATGTGCTTGCTGTCCACTTGGATCAGGCAGTCGTCCAAATAAGGGTATATTTGTATCCCTTGAAGTCTGCAGTAGGCAATTACTGATGCCAGGCATTTCGTGAATACTCTGGGTGCAGTAGATAAGCCAAAGGGCAATGCAGAGAATTGATAGTGGATTGAACCTGCAAGAAATCTGAGGTATCTTCTGCAGCTTTGTCTGATTGGGACATGCAGGTATGCCTCCTTGAGGTCCAATGTTACCAGCCAAGACCCCTTGCCCAGCATGGGAATAAGCTGCTGTAAGGTGAGCATCTTGAATTTTGGTACTAGTAGAAATGTGTTTAGGATGGATAAGTCCAAAATGGGTCTCCAATCGGTTCCCTTCCTTGGTACCAGGAATAGTCTGGAATAAAAACCTTGACCTTGCTCGTGAGTAGGTACCGCTTGAATAGCTTTCATGTCCATGAGCTTTGAAATTTGTATTTGAGCCTCTGCCCTTTGATTGTGTGGCAGGTTCGGCATGCCTCTCATTTTTGGAAGAGTGTGAAAATGAAATCTGTAGCCTCTGTTTATAATGTCCAGGATCCATTTGTCTTTTGTGACAATATGCCAATTTCTTGAAAATAATGCCAGCTTTCCTCCCAAGGGTGCTGCCACTTGAGCCTTGTTTGGCATGCAAAGGGAAAAGTCATTGGGTTTGTTTTCTGTATTGCTGTGCATTGTCTTCGCCACCTCTTGATGCTGGAGGTTGCCATTGTCTGCCTCTGTATGATCCTTGAGATTGACCTCTGCCCCTTCCGCGTCTGTATCTACCTCTTTGGGGCTTGTCCGTGGCTGGAAAGGACCAGTTTTTTGTAGGCCAATTTCTACTAAAACGTGCTGGTTGTACCTGTAGAAAAGCCTTAACAGTTTGCATAGATTTAGCTTTTTCTTCCATTTTCCTTAGTATTTCCTCAGCATTAGTACCAAATAACACATCCTTTTGTAAAGGAGCATCCAGTAATTTAGCCTTGGCATGATCAGGCAGGGTTTGTTCCCTAAGCCAGGCATGTCTATGAATGACTGATCCTGTAACTGCAGCTCTACTTGAGGCCTCTAGAGCATCATAACCACATTGCAAGGTGTGCTTACCCACTTGTTCTGCACTATGCATCATATCCTGCAACTCCTTCAGATCTGGTTGTTCAGGTTGTGACATTTTATTCTTTAATTGTGATAACAGAAACTGTTGACATTTAAGCATATGGAACTGACAATTTAAGGCCCTCATGGCTAGAGTGGCCGAGGTATATACCTTTTTTCCCCACCTTTCTAAGGATCTAGACTCTCTTTCAGAGGGTAATGGATTCTTAGCAGTAGAGGCCTTCATTCCCTTGGGACCCTGAGAATTCGTTTCTGGGTCAGCATTATGGCTTTTGTAAAGAAATTGGCGTGAGTTAGGAACTCTGTAGTACCTATCAGGCTTGACTGGGGCTGGAGACAGGGAATCCGGATTAAGGCACGCCTCCGAATAAACATCATCAAGTATGTCCAAGACAGGAGGTATCGCCAGAGGCCTGTGCTGAGGTAGTAGAAGAAATTCCCTAAGCCTTTTCTTTGAATCTGAAAAATCCTGGCCTTCCCAATGGAAGTGTTCCCTTAAGGTATGCAAGGTTTCCCCGAATGAGAAATCCTCTGGGGGGGGGGGGGGATACAGAAGGAATGGACTGTTCTGCATCAGAATCTTCAAAAGGGGAGTACGAATGCTCCTCTTCATCAGAATGTTCTGAAATAATGGAGCCCTGGTCAGAAGAGGGAGATTCTTCCTCCACTCTGGGTCTCTTGTCCGGTGGGGGTTGTGAACCCTGATAAGAGTAATTAAATCCTCAGCCATTTTGAGCATCTGCTTTTTAGGCATGGGACCTGTTGATGGGCCCTGTGCAACAGGCCTCTGGGAGTGCATGGCTGATTTAGACTTAGTAAAGGCCTTGATGGAAAAGGAAGAAGGAGGTCTGAAGACACCATGGGTGGAAGTAGATCTGTCCACATTAAGAGGTTCAACACTCACAGTGGCTTCGGTAGCTGTAGTCAGGGTGTGGGCCAAGGAACCTGCGGTCCCGGGTACAGAGGACACCGCCAGAGAAGCGTCGTCGGTAGTCAGGGGCTGTGTAGGTGCCTCACTGAGAACCGGACCACGTGTAGCCGGTCTTGGCGTGGTGTCGGTTGAGACCGTGGCCCTCGCGTGTCGGTCTTTGTCCTTGCGTTTTTTGGACAAAACAGTAGTCGGAGTCTCCAACGACATTTTATAGTTAAAAGCTTTACCAAAAAAGTGTTGGGCGAACTCCGCCCGACGCTTAATAGTGCGTTTATTAAAGGTAGCACAAAAGCGACAGCCCGAGACGTCGTGGTCTGGGCCTAAACAAGGTATACAGAGGGAATGGAAATCCTTATGCGGTATTTCCTTCCCACAAGAAATACAATTGTTAACTTTGTCTGACATCGGTCTGAGGCAAGAAAAGATTCCCCAACGGGGTACTTAGCTTTAAAGAAGACTTCGGTTTCCAAATTTTCGTAATTTCAGGAGCTGGCCGACCGGCACTTGCGAACTGCTTCTGCTTCGGGCACCGCGCGGCAAAAAAGACTGAAGAAAATGGCGTCGGCCGTGTCTTCTGTCGCACTGACATCAGGGAAGAAGGCGACAACAACCGACGCCGGACTTAGACTTTGGAATTCGACCGACCGAGGACCTGCCTGATGGCAGTAGAACCCCATATGTAAGGACTGCAGCTGTATGCACGATGAACATCCATATAATGTTGAAACAGATCTAAATCACTTGTTTTGTGAAAAAGCAAGTTGCTCACAAATATAAAATGGAGCACAGCAAAGGAAGTATGTAGAAACTCAAATACATATCATCACAAAAGGAAATACTGCCAGTCCAGCTAGCTGGAATTTTGTAAATAATTATATGTCATTGGTGAACATCGAAATGATTTGTGTAAGATGCTTGTGTTAAAAATGTATTAGAACTGTATGTCATGTGTATATCAAACTGCTGCTACAGAAGTGTGTGTTGAAAAGTTTTTTGCAAAGTGCTGTTTGAACTGTAACCACAGTGTGCCCTACTGGAATAGAACAGAAATGTCCATGCAGTATTGCAACTGTTTAAATGTATATATTTTAACAGTGGAAACTGGAATACGGGAGGTTAACTTCAGAAAAATAGCTGAAATTAAATTACTTTATGGCTACACAATAAAATCTTTCAGTTTTCGATGCAACTAGGCACAGAGTCTATACTAAGAAGCTTTCTGTAATGTCTTCAAAATGAACTAATTAGTACATCTGAAAGTATGAATGAATGCAATTGTTTTAGGACTTCCAGCAGCTGCCAAAGATCTGAAGTCTATCTATTTTCACAGGTAGATGCTAAATACTGCCAAGCTTCCAGCAGTGGGGGTTTCACCTGGGATAGAGTCAGATGACAAGAAATGATATCATTCTGCAAGCTATTCCAGCAGTAATACATGAGATATTAATTTGAGAACTCTCTGAGAGGGACAGAGCAATCTGTATTCTGTCTTGGACCTGGCAACAATAAGAACCATTCACCATTTCTACCTTGCTCCAATGAAGTAAGTAAGTTTCTAGGGAACAGTACAATTCTCTTGGATATAGTCAGGAGTACAGCAAAGTTTAGTTTAGATATTTTTCTTTATTTATTTGAGACTGTCCTGCAATGTTGTTTTAAATATTTCCTGTGGTTTTGAACTCTGATGTCACTGTGAAAATATATCTAGTACTGTCTTGTTCTTTTATTATTTATTATTAAATATATTAAATATATTTCAACTTTTTGTTGTGGCTGATCTGTCTAGAGATATTTAAATTTTGAGAGTACTTGCATATTTATTTGGTGAAACTGTGTCGGCTACTCCTAATAGCCTTGCTATTGGTCAAACTACCATTTGTATTAAAATTAATATTACACAGTAAGATTGGACACCCTTTGTTAAGGGCCTTAAAGTAGCTGATAAGGAGTTCATTGGTGGCAGTGATAACTACTTTATAATCTGGACAAAAGGGAGCATAGCTAGTAAACCTCTTCCAGTCTTTCCCAGGTGTGTGGTTTTGTGTGTGTGTGTGTGTGTGTGTGTGTGTGTGTGTGTGTGTGTGTGTGTGTGTGTGTGTGTGTAAATCAAACTTCAAAGAGAAATCAAACCTCAAAGAGTGTGTGTGTCAGCCACTTGGGCAGGGACGTGAAGCACTGGCTGGACAGAGAGGGTGCTGGAAGTCTTGGCTTGGCCACACAGCTGAGATCTCAACTCTATAGCTGTGCCAGTGGGGAGTCTTACTGGGGATCTGGAGAAAAAGGGAGAAACCATCCCTGGACTCACTGTGGTCTCTGTGTGCTCTTAAGGGAAATTGCAATTGATGCAGACAGCTGCATCTGGAAATACTGTGTGTGTACCTGTCATCCTCCCAGTGTATGTCACCCACTGTTGCCAGTGGTGAGGATTGAGGCTCCTTGATTGCTGGTTGAGTGGTGGGTCATCACACATATATATGATGGCATTTTCATTACATATCAATAAATTAACCTTTTGCTGTAATGCTGTAACACTGTAATGTAGTTTTGCTTTACAGGTACCATTTGCGACCAAAGTATCTGCTTCCATAATTATTTTGTCCAAGACAGGTGAATCCTGGATGAGGACTGGTGGAGGTGATAGACTTAAAATGACATCTGATAGATAACAAGCATTATTTTACTATACCTACTCTCCCAAAACACATAATATAAGTTAAAAAAGTTCATGCTATATGCCAAGGATATCCACTTATGAAGTCACACTGACATCTAATCACCTGTACCCACAAGTCAAACTTTCCGTTAATTACAATTGTAAGGGGCGCTAACCTCCCCCATCATGTCTTTGACTTGAGAACTATGCGGATCTGGCTGATCAAAACATATGCTTATGTTAGGATGCATCTGGTACTTATTCAGGTAACTTTAAGTAAGTTTTTTGTATGTTTTTTAAATGCTTTTCTCACAATAAATAGATGGAGTGTGCTGAGACTTGAGTATATTACTTAAAAAGTCATGCATTTGGTGTGCTGATCTATACTGAAATGAATTAACGTGTGCAGCAAGCAGTGAAGAGTGATGTCAGTCAACCAAATGATATAATCTCGACTGACTAACAGCAGCAGTCATAGCTGGCTGATGCCTAAAGCTGCACGTTTCACTAGTTAATCTCTCTCCATCTTTAAACCTATTGAACTGAGTAACTTTATTACCTCTAGAATTCTTAGTGTTACAAGAAAAAACACTTGGGAACATAAAAGTCCTAATATTCTTGTACCTATGAGGCAGTTGAAAGAGTTCCTAGCTTACATCAGGACACATCAAATCATGCACCAACCAACAAAATTGAATATATTCTCTGGTGTAATAATGTTGTACTTATATATACTCAAGCTAACCAGCAGGACTTCTGCATTTTTCAACAAACAATAGAGAATGACCACCACACAGCCAAGTTCTCTTTGCCAATGAAAATGCCCAATGTAGCCTCCTAAATGCATCTATATTACATAATCGAACTTTTAAAAGTTCGAACGTCATATGGTCGACACCATATGATCGAACTTTTAAAAGTTCGAAAATGTAATAAAAAAAATAAACCAAAGAAAAAACCTACCTAAATGGTTTAGGCAGGGGGGCAAGCCCCCCCACATGGGAGGCTGCGCCCACTACACCCCCGCTCTTTAAATATACCAACTCCAAGATCGCACTACAGTGCAGAAAAGGGAAATCTTCCCATTTCGCACTGTACGGAGATCTCCGTTGAAACATTTGAACTTTTAAAAGTTCAATCATATGGTGTCGACCATATGACGTTCGAACTTTTAAGAGTTCGACAATGTGATATAGACCCTCCTAAATATACACCTCTAGATTATTTTCTCATAATAATCAAGACCTCTATCCTTCAATTATTGATTAGTCCTACAAGGTGACAGAAAAAGACCATAACTCAGTATGCTCAAACCTCCAAACTTTTCTAATGCTACAGGAGTAGCAAACTCATGCATTTTGCAGTTCGTGCAGAGGTTATGGTTGCGAGCTGGTGTTCTTGTGCTACAGGGTTTGATTCCCTCAGCCTTAGTTTGCCTACTGCATGACCTTGCACAAGGCATTTAACTACATATTGCTCCCTGGTTGCCCCTGAAAAAGGACTGTACTTCCACTGGACCCAGCTGTTTAACAAATAGGCATCATTATTATATTATTATTACTACTGAAGGTCAATGAGCTTTCATGACTATAAAACTGAAAACAGTATTTTGCCTCTGTGATTCTGTATATCAGAAATGGAAGATAATAAATGCCATTAAGAAATAAGAATATTTTATTTATTTATTTATCTATTTCCAGTTTGATTATCGGGGAAGTCCACTGGGCCCGGAGAGCCCGTTTTCAGTGGAGGCCTGGGGAGAAAAGCTCCATAAAACAGAATACAGTAAAGATACAAGTCTAGAAAAGTTACAGTTAAAAGAACAAGTTACAGATATATGAATTCAATACAAAGGATGATCAACTTGGTTCATTGTGATAGAGCATATGGTTTATACTGTACAGAATAATTTAGACATGCATTCATACATTTAAAGTAAGAAACAATTTACATACACTCATTCAATTAAAGTAAGAGGCTATTTACAGTATTTACAAAGTTGAATATTTTCATCTGTCTTTGCAATCAAGTAGAAAGTCAATAAAAAAGGCAAAGAGCTTTCTAAGTTTAACCAGTGGACACCTTTCTGAACCTAAATGATTATAGAAGAAAATTAACAGGATTACAATCTATAGTGTGTATCCTAATGCATATACAATTACTGATGGCAACAGCAAACTTCTCTCTAAAAAATAGTTCACACCCTGACTCTTACAGAAAAGTTCTGCATCTCTGATCATAACAATACAAAATATCTCATGGGGCTCCACCCCCAAAAGCCCTTCACCTCTCCCTTCTGATTTAGGAAGGTCTGTCACAGAAACTCTCATATGATTCAATTTGTTTGTGTCTTTCAGCTTTTCCCGGTTAGGGGTCGCCACAGTGGAACTCCAGTCCGCTAATGTTTGGCAGTGGATTTTTACGTACTGGGTTACCAGCCCTGATGCACAACCTTCAATGAAGGCACGCCCCATTCACGTATGCCTCCACACAGAAGACACTCTAGCTGAGAATCGAATGGGACAATGTCTTACTGTGAGGCGACAATGCTACCACAGCACCACCACCGCAGTATCTCATATGATTCAATAACTCAATAAATTCCCCACCCCTCCCCAATAATGGGCAGACCCACTTCAGTCACTGCACATGTAGTGCAAATTAAGTATATTCATATATCCATGTAAGAAAGTTGCTGTACAGTGCTAGCAGCATCAAACCACATAATGTGTAAGTCTAGAAGCAGACATATGCAACACAGATAAACATTAAGAAACCACAGTTAGGTAAAATAAATCCTCTCTTGCACTTTAGACCAATCTGGCTTCTACTAACATTTGCAAAAATGCCTGAGAAAGGTAGCTGTTAATAACAATTTGAATGTATACAGTATCTTAAATTACTGCTAGCATTGCTTTCTGTCAAGGGGGTCTATATTAAAAGCACAAAACTGCTTTTGAGCGAACACGTAAAGAGTGACACATATTCATCGAACCGCATTTAAGCAATTCGATGAATATGTCACAGGGTAAGGAGGTAATTGGCCAATGACACGGATTTGCCCTTTCCTTCACTATAATGCGATCTTGAAGTTGGTATATTTAGTTGGGGGTGTGGGGGGCTCTGGGGACTGTTGTGGGTGAAGCCCCCACCTGATGATGGTTTTTAATTTTTATTTTTTCTGAATGGCTACATGAATTTTTTCACTAGGAAAAAATTTGATTATGTGTCCATTCGCTGTTTACAGGTTTTGCATATTATGTGTTGACCTTTATGTAGTTGTACATATGCGTTTTCATTGTTCTGATATAGACCCCTGTCAAGGCACAGTACTGTGACAGAATTTGACTTCTTTCTAAAAAGATATTCATTGGAATGATCAATCAAATATTACCCGAAGACATCTTTGCTGCCGTAACAAAAGATTGCTCTAGTAAATTATCCCTACCTATTGCAAAGACTTCGGTCAGGTGGCCTACAAAGCCTGCACTGCCGCATGACCATCAAAACAGCTACAAGTCATTCACATTCTAAAACACTTCACTATAGTATCACTGTGGGCTTTGTTCTGTAGCCTTTAACTATTTTTCATATTCCAATAAAATGCAAACTGCAGGTAACCTTGAGTCCGGAAAGCAGGCTAAAAGGCAGAAAGCACAAACCAAATCTCCTTTAACGCAATATTTAATATTCCAAGAGTAGAGCGTTTTCGCCGTAACCCATGTCACAGCTTCATCAGAAGGAAAACAGTTAACAATACAAAGCATTCACTGATATACAAAAAAGACAGGAAATGACACAAAACAATTTCCTAGGCACTACAATTAATCAAGTCATATTAAGAAATTGTTAAAAATAAGTAAGTAACTTATACATAATATATAAATATATATGCAGTATATAAACAATATAAAAATATAAAGCCACAAATCGGCAATGTTTAAAAAGCGTTGATGCACAACAAATAAATAACAAATGATGAAAAAATCATGAAAAATAACATGGCAGTCACCTCAAGTAACTCTTAAGTTTTAAAATACAAGATATATTACAATTTTCATTCAGACCAGGTGGTCTGAATGCATCTAAATTCAACTGCCATGTTAATTCTACATTTTCAAGCAGAATTGAAAATGGACCTCCCCGGATTGATGGGGTTACCTGATCAATGCCCATAAAACTAAAATTATGACCAGGGTTGGTGTTTACATGCTTCGCTAAGGCGTTTTCCAAAAGTGTTTTTTTTATTGCATAAATGTGTTGGTACACTCTCTCCTTTAGTTTACGGTTAATCTTTCCAATATAAAAACATGGACAGCAATTACACTGGGCAAGATAGACTACTGATTTTGAATCACAAGAAATCTTGTGATGGATGGAGAACTTACAATTCCTAATTTTGAAAGAGCTACCTGATCTCATAAATCTACACATGTTGCAAAAACCACATTTAAATGACCCCTTAAGCCTAGTAAAATCTATAGCATTGGAATTAAGTTGTAGTAATTCCTTAAGGTTACTTCCTCTTTTATAAGTAACATAGGGACGTGCTCCCAACTTATCAATCAAATTAGGGGAATTGATTACTAAGGGCCAATTCTTTAAGATAGAGGCCCAGATGTCAGAGGAACTTAAATTATATTGAGTAATAAAACTCAAAGAAAAATTCCTCCTTTGCTCTAACCTGTCACTTAATTCTTCCTGAATAACAAATTCTTCATTCAATAATGCCAAAGTGGAGCAGCCTTGGTCAAGTAGAGGTTTATAAAAACCGCTTAATCGTTTTGTATTGACCTCTTCAATGAGGTCATTAACCAGTGAAACTGGGTAACCTCGGTTCAAAAATAATTATTTTAGAAACTGACATTCATTCCTAAAATCATCAAATGTAGTGCACATCCTTCCTGCACGAACTAGCTGGCCCTTAACGATGGACTTTTTTTGTTTAGGTGGATGAGAACTACTATAGTGCAGGAAGGAATTGCAATAAGTCAGCTTTCTAAAAATCCTAGAGATATAAACTTCTTTGTTGGCATCCTTCACTAGTCTAACATCCAAATAATTAGCTTCAAAACTAGAGAAATTGAATGTAAACTTTAAAAATTCAGTGGTGCTATTTAATGCTTCAACAAAAATACTCGCCTCTTCTTCGCTACCATTGAACAAGATAAAAATGTCATCCAAGAACCTGGTGTAGTACTTAACATTCTTCACCAAGTTCTGGTTAGACATTAAAAAGTGCTTTTCCCAAAAGGCTACAAATAAATTAGCTAGGCTCGCCCCACAAGGCGAGCCCATAGCTACCCCACACTTTTGTAAATAAAAATGTTGATCAAAAATGAAGAAGTTGCAAGAAAGAACTATACCTAAAAGTTCGGTAACAACTTCGATCTCTATATGGGGTGCATCTAGATCTTTAAGTAGAAGTTCTATCCATTCAACCGCCTCATTATGGGGAATGGATGTGTATAAATCGATAACATCAATTGTCAAGAAATTCCAATGAGCATTAAATTTAATACTATTGATGTCACGCAAAAAGGACCACGAGTCTTTACAAATAGTGGGAATCTTCTTAACATACTTTGACAAGATGTTATCGATTAATTTTGAGCATGGGTAGGTCATAGATGACCTACCATCAATTAAAGCTTGCATAGGGGGGTTATTTTGATCTTTATGTATTTTCGGTAATCCAAACATTACAGGTAGTTTTGGAGGTACAATATCAATATAATTGTATGTATCTAAATCTATCTTACCTGCTAAAAAAAGATCACGAAAATAACCCCGAATGCGCCCATGAGAGGTGTTAACCTCATTAAGAGAGGAAGCCTCATAAGCTGTTGAATCAAGTACCTGCAACATTCTTTCTTTATATTGATAGTCATCAAAGACAACCAGACCACCACCTTTATCTGGTTTTAAAAATCTGACTGGTAGAGACCTTAAATTATTTAGCCATTGACGTTGTTGTACAGAAATATTCAAAGAATCAGTATTTTTGTTTCTCTTCTGAGAAGCAAAAATATGTCTGATATCAATCTCACACATCTGTTCAAAAAGAAGCAGATTAGGCTGAATAGGTGGATTAAACACACTAGGGAGTCTAAGTTTATTTACAACATTTAAGGGTTCATTATTAAAAAGTAACTTCAGATTTAACTTTCAGGTAAAGCACTTTAAATCCATAAGGACCTTTGCTACACTTCCATATGAACTTGGAACAAAGGTGAAACCCAACGCTAAGAGTTCAATAAGGTCAGAATCAAGTTCCAAGGATGAAAAGTTGTAAATTGTAAAATCTTTTTTATTATTAGTGTATAATATAGGCAACGAAGTAGGGGTACTAGATACAGGACATGTAACTAAAACCATAGCTAATTCCTCCGGTTCGAGTTGGTTCCCCTTTTCTGTGTAGATTTATGAGATCAGGTAGCTCTTTCAAAATTAGGAATTGTAAGTTCTCCATCCATCACAAGATTTCTTGTGATTCAAAATCGGTAGTCTATCTTGCCCAGTGTAATTGCTGTCCATGTTTTTATATTGGAAAGACTAACCGCAAACTAAAGGAGAGAGTGTACCAACACAATTATGCAATAAAAAAACCACTTTTAGCATGTAAACACCAACCCTGGTCATAATTTTAGTTTTATGGGCATTGATCAGGTAACCCCATCAATCCGAGGTCCATTTTCAATTCTGCTTGAAAATGTAGAATTAACATGGCAGTTGAATTTAGATGCATTCAGACCACCTGGTCTGAATGAAAATTGTAATATATCTTGTATTTTAAAACTTAAGAGTTACTTGAGGTGACTGCCATGTTATTTTTCATGATTTTTTCATCATTTGTTATTTATTTGTTGTGCATCAACGCTTTTTAAACATTGCCGATTTGTGGCTTTATATTTTTATATTGTTTATATACTGCATATATATTTATATATTATGTATAAGTTACTTACTTATTTTTAACAATTTCTTAATATGACTTGATTAATTAATTGTAGTGCCTAGGAAATTGATTTGTGTCATTTCCTGTCTGTTTTGTATATCAATGAATGCTTTTTATTGTTAACTGTTTTCCTTCTGATGAAGCTGTGACATGGGTTCTCTTGGAATATTAAATATTGCGTTAAAGGAGATTTGGTTTGTGCTTTCTGCCTTTTAGCCTGCTTTCCGGACTCAAGGTTACCTGCAGTTTGCATTTTATTGGTTTATTTGTTTTACTTATTTTTCATATTCATAAACGTTGTTGTCTTTAACTGCTCAATCCCCATATCATTCTAAATGCAATTCACATAGTTATAACTCAGGATTCCAAATATGCACATCATATCATAATATTTATCCCAAATGATCTGCCATCTCGTGAGTGCTGACTCTTCCAAAATGTCTTAGGATGGATCTTAAAAAATAAAAATGTATAATTTTTTTTTTATTTCATATTAACAACCATCCATTTTCTTTTTCTACCAGCACACTTCTGGAGAATTGTCACCTGGCTGAGCTTATGGTTGAATGTCAAACTGTATTTCCAACAGCACTGAATTAAATGCACAGATAGCTCAGATAGCTGTGCAAGAATTTCAAGCCACCACACCTATGAAACAAGAAGCTTCACTTAGAAAACTGTTCTCTCTCTTTCCTTGCATTTGACCCACCTCTTTTAACTTACTCACCTGCTGAGAAGTTTTCCACACATGAATACTATCAAACAAAAGCTGGAGATTTATTCTTCTTATCTCATCTTGCTTGAACATTACTGTCAAACCACACTGCAGTCTGCTAACTGGATGGTAATAAAAAGTGCATTTGTGTGTGTAGCTGTACCTCTTTACTGTACAGATTTTTGCAGAATGTCCATATTTTTGCCTCATATTTTTGGACTTCTCTTCTTAAAACTGTGGTTTTCTGGCAAATCTGTAGCAAATTATCAAAGATAAAAGTCAGAAAATAGTGAGAGACATTTGAGTTTCAGACTTCATAGTATACAGAAAATTCATGCTAATTCAAAACCTGTTATTCTGTCAACTTTCTAAGTTTGTAAGAGCAATATTTAAGAATTGTCCCTATTTTGGGGCCTTGTCCCCCTTTATTTATGGCTTTGTCCAGATTTATTGCTTTGAGAGGTTGTCATATGAACCTATGAACCTATGAACCTATGAACCTATGAGAGGTATGCTGTGGTGCTTCCATGTAATTTTCAAAATGGAAGTAAATGGTGTCATGACTTTTAGCTCTGGCTCTACACCGTACTTGTATTGTAACTAAGTGTACTTTATCTATCTATCTATGTATCTATCTATATGGGTTAATAAGGTTTAATTGATGTTTAACTACACTGAATAGTGAGAAAGCCGGAACAAGATCACGGTACAGCAGGGTTTGGGAACTTTACCATTTCCCCACTGTTTTACGACCTTTAGAGCTGGTATATATCATTAATAGGAGGTCTGAGGGTGTGGGGTGACTTACCCTCCTGAAAAAATTATGACTTTTTTAATGCTTCAACAGTTAAGAATTTGATGATTTGAGGTTCAGAATTATGACATTTCAATGAAATGTCATAATTTTGTATGTATATAAACACAGTAATTGGTTGCAAGGTTGCATATGTGTTCTGAGATATTTTTATCATCCTTTTTGACCCATTTCCCCCAATCCCCACAACAAACAAGCAACAATTGACTGATTTTCTCAAATGGGCCATTGTTTTTTCCCCTTTTTTTAATTTCTCCATAACTTTTAGGCTTCTAATACTATGACGGGAATGGACCCCATTTCTAAGTCAAAGTATGATTAAAGTTCATGAAATTACTATTGTTTCAATCTTTGATGTCAGCCAGAAGTGCTCTTTGCAGCACCTGTAATATGCCCAGTAATGACTCCTTCCACAATTTGTATGGAGTTACATGTATTGGTAACATATCTAAACATGATTGTAGATTCTTTTTGTGAGACCCGTTGCTCCTACTACTATTGGAAATGTCTGGGTATTTTTCTTCCACATTGCTCTCATTTCTGCCTGCAAATCCTGGTATTTTATGACTTTGTTTCTCTCTGTAGGCAAGACACTGTAGTCACTGGGTGTGGTGATTTCAATGATCAATGCTACTTTTGTCTTCTTTTCATGGACCACTATATCCGGTTTTATAGCATCTATCTTTTGAACTGTTGGTAATGGATGATCCCATGTGATGTAGACATCATAATTTTCTATGATGCTTTGTAGCTCATGTTTCAAGTGTTTTTCAGCCACTTCAATACCATAATCTTTGCACAATCCCCAGTGCAACATTCTTGCCACATTATTATGCCTTTCAGCATGCAGTCTTTCTGCCATTAGTATGTCACAACCAGCAACGAGGTATGCAACTGTTTCCAGTTCTGTTTTACAAAACCTACATTTGTCTGTTTCTTCCACATGTTCAATGGACTTTGTAAACCAATGTGTACACAGCCCACTATCTTGTGCAGCCAATATTAACCTTTCATCTCTTGGTTTGAATTCACTTCTCCTTAACCATTCCTGCATTCGTTCCTGATCAACATGAGGTTTTTACAGAAGTTTTCTAGATCTGGAACTATATTTATGCATTTTCCACATTTCTTGCCTTTTCATCTGGTCCTTCACCTTATATTCTTTCTTTTGTTTTTTGGCACATTCAGTTGCTGCCTTATTTTTATCTACTTGTGGTTTGAGTTCCATTCCTGCTTGATGCCAATATGCTTCTGCTAGACTAAGCAGGAAAGTCATCTTAGATTTATTCTCCTCATGTTTCAAAACTTTCACTACATTTGGGTCTTGTGAGGTCAGCAGATATATGTGGAGTCCTATGACTGCAGATCTATACATGTAATCAGTTTCAAGGAGGCTCTTCCCTCCTTTGGAACTGGGAATATATAATCTTGGTATGCACTGATTTTTATAAATCATTTGGTGAGCACGAAGCATCCTTCTTGTTTTCCTATCTACTGTGTCCAACACAATTTGGGGCCATTCTGTCAGTCCAAAACTGTAAGTTAGGACAGGAAGAGCAAATTGGTTTACAGCTTGGATTTTGTTCCTAGATGTCAACACTGTTTTCAGGATTAATTTAAGTCTTCGAAAGTATTCTTTACTACGTTTTATTAGCATTTGTTCATGTTTTATTGTCAATCTTTCATCAGTTCCCAAATATTTATACACTCCCTCTTGCTCAAGTTCTTTTATATCACATTCTTGTCCCAAACTGCTTTAAAGGTTGCTTTTGCACATTCATCAAGACCAAATGACATTCTTATATCATCTGAAAAAGTTTTGACAATTTGCAGTTGTGCTTTCAGTTCCTCATCTGATGAGCTATACAGTTTTAAATCATTGACAAAGAGAAGATGAGAAGTCTTTACACTTTGTTGTTTTCTGGGAGGCAATTTATAACCATGGCCCATGCTGTTAAGTAGACAGCTTAACTGGTTAAGGGCATGGTAGAATAGCAGCGGTGACAGAGTCATCCTGGAATATCCCCCTTTGAATTTTTATTCCTGGAATAATAATTTGTCCTTTATCATGGCTTCATTGCAAAGTGGTCTGCCACTGTTTCATGGTCACTGTAATGTAGTTAATCAGTGTAGGGTGTATCTTATACGTTTTTAAGCACTCTTTTATCGACTAATGTGGAATAGTATCAAATGCTTTTTGGTAGTCAATCCATGCCATACTTAGATTCTTCCCCTTTTTACAGTTCTCCACTATGACTTTAACAACAAGTGATCCTTTGTTCCATAGGACTTTCTTTTATTTCCCTTTTGTTCTATTGACATAATTGAGTTTTCTTCTAAATAACTATAAACTCTATTGGCATCAGTTCCAGTATATAGTTTATACATTGCCGGAAGGCAAGTTATTGGTCTATAATTTTTATGGTAGCTTGCAGGTTCACTATTAAGTAGGAGCATTATTTTTCCTGTTGCTAGCCATGTTGGTATCTGTTAGAGGTACACATATAAATAGTTCTTACTCATGGCTAAATCTTCGTGCAAAGATGTTAATACTTTTAACCAGAAGTTAAGTACTGCATCTGGGCCTGAGGTTTTCCAAGAGGCTTTTCTTAACTTTGTTTCAATCTCTCTGGCTGTTACTTCATCCATTTCATATCCTGTACCTTTAAACTTCTTATTCTCTCTTTTACTTTTTCTATCCATTTAGCATCTTTGTTATGTCCCACAGGATCTTCATAGACACTTCTGCAAAATATATCTGTTTCTTCTTTTTTTGGTTGTCTTTCAATTCCTTTTACCTTGTTTCCCAATTCTCTACAAAACCTTTTTGGGATATCAATAAATTGCTTATTTTGTTCTTTTTCTTTATATTCATCTGCGTATCCTCTAAGTTTTTCTACCTGTGCTGAGATTTTTAGTTTGTTATTTGCGATAGTGCATGATATTCTAATACTGCACATTATTTTTATCACGTCTATCTTCCTAATTATTTTTGTTGATCTGTTCCCTCTTCTATACTCTTCTATCAGTGACACTTCTTGTCTTAATTGCGTTATAGTTTTCTCTATTTGATACTTCCATGATGGTATTCAGTTCCTCCCTTTCCTTTCCCTCACTACCTTGTGTTCTTGTGGTAGAACTTTATCAGTTATTAATTTAGCTGCACAGTAATGTCTTCTATTTACTTCTGTTATATTGCATGGATCTCTACGGACAGTCCTAATTACTGTGTTCATTTGTTTTAGCAAATATTTGTCTTTTTGGGTTTTATTAACCTTCTTCAGTCTATTTCTTTCATTGATCTTAATATGTCTATCTATCTCTATTAAATCAAGCAAATCTACTCTGAGCTCATTTTCTTCTAAATTGAGGGTACATTTTTTGTTTTCCATTTCCTGTGGGCATTCTTTAGAAAGTTCTATTGCATCTTCCTGTGGCACATTCTCTTCAATTTCATCCTGTGCCATCCATTGCTCTGTCATATGGGAACTCACTGGCCTGTCACTCCTCAACATTGACTGTGTCAGAGTTTCCACAGTTTCCTGTTCCTTCCCTTGCTGTCCAGTATCAAGTGAACTTTTATAATTGTTTCCTGTGGAAGGCTACAAAATATCTTCATATGGCACCTGACCAATTGCTTCCTGTTCCACTGGTTTCCCCTTAATTTGGATGTCCATTGCTCTATCCTGTTGTGGTGCTTTCTGAATTAGATTTTCTACACTGAATCCTTTAGTTCAGAGGTACTCCATAACCTCAGTTTCTATTTCTTTAACTTCTCCATTACTGATCTCCTTTTCTACTTTTCCTTTTTGTCTTATTATTTTTTGTACTGTAAAGTTTTCCATGTCCGGATTTCTATGCCTATATTTCTCTTCAGCTATCTTTGGTGCTGCCCTTTTTGTATTGATTAGTTTTGCTTTCTCCTTTGCATAGATATTGCACCATAATAAATTTCTTTTTGTTTCCCATGTCCATATTTCTTCTTTAGATGTCTCCTGAGCTTCATGCTTCTCATTACTTTGGGGACTTGTTCTATCATGCTGTGACGTAACCTGTGTTAGACCTTCTATACCAAATCCTTCACTTCATAAGCACTCCATAACTTCAACTTCTATTTTTTTAACTTCTACTTTACTAATCTTCCTTTCTACTTTCCCTCTTTGTGATATTATGTTTTTTATTGCGAAATTGTCCATGTCTGGATGCCTTTGCCTGTATTTCTGTTTGAATATCTTTGGGGCTGCTTTCTTTATGTTGATTAATTTGGCTTTCTCCTTTGCATAAATATCAAATCTCTTTCTTTCCCGTGGCCATATTTCTTTTTTACACTTTTCAAAAAGATCTAGGTTTTGTTGTTTATATTTTCGCACATCCTCAGATGCTTCTTTTTCCAAACAGATCAAAGTTTCTTGGTCTATATACTGTTTTTCACAAATCTGTTGTATTAATGACCACAAATTTTTATTTGAAGCTTCTGACAATTTTTCTTTTGGAAGTACTTTTCATTCCTGTAATTTTTCTCTTAATCTTTTTGTATATCTTGTGTCTGGAAATTCTGGGCTTTTTGCATAATAGTAACAATACATAATTTCTTTCTTATTCTGAATAATCCACTGTATCATCTTTATGGCTTCACTTTGGCCTATCAGTTTTTGGGATTTTTGTGGACTGTTACTTCCTTTTACAATGGGGGGGGGCATCCTCCCCCTGGGCTGGCCCCATTGTAGGAATGTTTCAGTATTTTGAGGATTCTACACTGTCATTTTTTCCAGTCCTGGCACCAGTGCGCCTAACAGGATTGGGGACTTTTTTATTCTTTGTCTTGTGCACCCAGCTATCTTTTTTAATTTTTGTCCATGATATATGTTATATAAATACAGCCTATATTTATTTATTTATTTATTTATTGCAGTTGGTTTACCAGGATAGTCCATTGGGCCATAAAGAACCCATTTTCAATGGAGTCTTGGGGAGAAAAGCTCCAAAAAAAACAAAATGTACATTCAACATTTGACAGTGACAATCTAGGTACAGAGAGTTGTTAATACAATGTAGGCAGAATAAAAGTAAAACTAATCAGATATAGAATAGCAGTCATAACAGTTAATACAATGAGAAGAAACATGCTAGTAATAGAACAAATGAAAACATTAATACAGATTAGAGAACAAGCATAGTAGCTAAATAAAGTAGGATATGATATTGAAGGACATTAAGTAGAGTTAGTTATGTGGGGTGGGAGCAAGAACATTCCCACTGTGATGCTATATATCAGTGTCATCTTGGTGAGATTTTATAAAAAACAGGGCCCACTTTGTAAAGGTACTCACCAAGACTTGATGATGAATTCAGTTTCAGCAATAGTACTTCCCTTTGTTTGCTTACTTATCATCTATCCATCCGGGCCTCCCTTCTAGTGGCTTCAGAAGATACTTGGAAGGAGTTCAGAGCCATGGACATCACTTGCTATAGTGCCTCTCAACTGATTTGGGAGAGTATTCCTGATTTTGTCTCATATTTTTGCCTTACTCCTCATAAAATATTTGATTATGTAGTAATCAGTGGTCACAGTCAGTCAGTCAAATGTTTTATATTCTGGACACGTCCCTTTCCTGGGGTGATCCAGAAGCAATATCTGGTTAGGTGATTTACTCAAAGTCACAAAGTAGGCAAATAAAGGTGAGAAGAATCAACTCCTGGGCTGTTGACTACAAGAAGCAGCTTGTTAACAGCTCAGAGCTTTAATAGACTGCACTAACTACCAGATATTAATACCAGATGTTTGAGCTTCATAACTCCCACTGTTCAGAAAATGCATGTTGATGCGAAACCAGTGTTTCTATAACCTTTTAAGTGAAAGTATTGCAGTAATATTTTAAAAAAGTCACTGATTTTGAGACTTTACCACCTTTCCCCCATTATTTTTGGCTTTCACCATGATTCTTGAATAGAGAAGTTGAAAGGTATGTTTGACATTCATTATGAGTTTATAAGATTTTTGATGAGCCTCACAGCCCTCCCTCTGTTGACCAGCAGATATGTGTAACACCTGGCTACAAAAAGCTGTATGAATGTATATGTTTTTCCGTGTACCTCTCAGCTGAAGTGCATGCACTCAGCTGGGCTTGTGCCGGAGTCCTTGTGCATTGGGGTGCAGTACTGGCTTTTTCCTCAGATGGTGCTTCTACTGCAAGATTTAAACTGACTATTTCCCCCTGGGATGGGTGAGTTAACCTCAGCTGCCTCCTCCCGCCACTCATCAGCAATTTCCCTCAATGCCCATCCTACTATTTGTACCTCAATTTTTATTTCCAAACTGTAAAACTGTAAGGGCGAGGAATGTTTAAAGAAAAAATAAAAGAAATGGAACAGCAAGCAACATGAAAACTTACAGTTTATGTAAAGACAGGTTTCTGAAGTGTGGTTGCTTAAGTAATGTGCATATGAAACATGAAAACTATGAAATGCAATTTTTTTGCTCAGCAAAGCTAGAATTATGCCAAAGCACAATTTCTAGAGTATTTATTTGCACAAACGTTTAATCTAAGGCAACATCAAATGAGCTTTTAATTCTTCTTCTTTCAGCTGCTCCCATTAGGGGTCGCCACAGCAGATCAACTGTTTCCATTTCTTCCTGTCCTCTGCATCTTGCTCTGTCACACCAACCACCTGCATGTCCTCTCTCACCGCATCTATAAACTTTATCTTAGGCTTTCCTCTTTTCCTGTTACCTAGCAGCTTCATCCTTAGCATCTTTCTCCCCAATATACTCTGCATCCCTCCTCAGCACATGTCCAAACCAATATAATCATGCCTCTCTGGCTTTGTCTCCAAACCTTCCAACCTGGGCTGACCCTCTAATATACTTATTCCTAATCCTGTCCATCCTCATCACACCAAGTGCAAATCTTAACATCTTCAACTCTGCCATGTTAAGCTCTGACTCCTGCCTTTTTGTCAGTGCCACTGTCTCCAACCCATATAACATAGCTGGTCTCAGTACCCTCTTGTAGACCTTCCCTTTCACTCTTACTGGTACTCGTCTGTCACAAATCACTCCTGACAGTCTTCTCCACCCACTCCATCCTGTCTGTACTCTCTTCTTCACCTCTCTTCCACACTCACCATTACTCTGAACTGTTGATCCCAAGTACTTAAACTCATCCACCTTCGCCACCTCTACTCCCTGCATCTCCACCATTCCTCTATCCTCCCTCTCATTCACACACATATATTCTGTCTTAGTCCTGCTGACCTTCATTCCTCTTCTCTTTAGAGCATATCTCTACCTCTCCATGGTCTCCTCCACTTGTTCCCTACTCTCACTACAGATCACAATGTCATCTGCAAACATCATAGTCCACGGGGACTCCTGTCTGATCTTGTCTGTCAACCTGTCCATCACCATTGCAAATATGAAAGGGCTCAGAGCTGATCCTTGATGTAATCCCACCTCCACCTTAAATGCATCCTTCACTCCCACCGCAGACCTCACCTCTGTCACACTACCCTCGTACATATCCTATACCACTTTTACATACTTCTCTGACACTCCCAACTTCCTCATACAATATCACAACTCCTCTCTAGGCACCATGTCATATGCTTTCTCTAAATCCACAAAGACACAATGCAACTCCTTCTGACCTTCTCTGTACTTCTCCATCAACACTCTCAGAGCAAGCATCGCATCTGTAGTGCTCTTTCCTGGCATGAAACCATACAGCTAATCACTAATCATCACCTCCCTTCTTAACCTAGCTTCCACTACTCTTTCCCTTAACTTCATGCTGTGACTGATCAGTTTAATCCCTTTGTAGTTACTACAGCTCTGCACATCACCCTTACTCTTAAAAATTGGTACCAAAACACTTTTTCTCCATTCCTCGGGCATCCTCTCACTTTCCAAGATTTCATTAAACAATCTAGTTAAAAACTCCACTGCCATTTCACCTAAACACCTCCATGCTTCCACAGGTATGTCATCTGGACCAGCATCCTTTCCGTTCTTCATCCTCTTCATAGCTATCCTTACTTCCTCCTTGCTAATCCACTTCACTTCATGATTCACTATCTGCACATCATCCAACCTTCTCTCCCTCTCATTCTCTTCATTCATCAACCCCTCAAAGTACTCCTTTCATCTGCTCAACACACTCTCCTTGCTTGTGAAACGTTTCCCTCATTACCCTTTATCACCCTTACCTGCTGCACATCTTTACTAGCTCGGTCCCTCTGTCTAGCCAATGCCAAGGTACAAGTCCTTTTCTCCCTCCTTAGTGTCCAAACTTTTATACAACTCTTCATATGCCTTATCCCTAGCCTTCACCACCTCTCTCTTTGCCATGCACCTCATCTCCTTATACTCTTGTATACTTTCTTCATCTCTTTGACAGTCCCACTTCTTCTTCGCCAACCTCTTTCTCTGTATACTCTCCTGTACTTCTTTATTCCACCACCAGGTCCTTGTCCTCCTTCCTCTTTCCAGATATCACACCAAGCACCTTTCTAGCCATCTCTCTTACTAGCTCTGCTGTAGTTACCCAGCTATTCGGTAACTCTTCATTGCCACGCAGTGCCTGTCTTAACTCTTCCCTGAACATCACCTCACAATTACCCTTTTTCAATTTCCACCATTTGATCCTTGGTGCTGCCTCACACGCATCCTCCTCTTCTTGATCACCACTGTCATCCTACAAACCACCATTCTATGCTGCCTAACTACACTTTCCCCTGCCACCACTTTACAGTCTCCAATCTCCTTCAGACTGGCCCTTATACACAAGATATAATCCACCTGTGTGTATCTTCCTCCACTCTTGTATGTCACCCTATGCTCCTCCCTCCTGTTAAAATACGTATTCATCACAGCCATGTCCATCCTAATAATAAAGGGAATAGTCATGGATCAGAGTCAGGCACAATTTATGCAGAGTGACTTGATACAATATTAGCATCTGCCTAATCACTAAATATGATGAAAGTACCTTAGCAAGAAACTACACAGACTGGATGATCCTTTTGGAAATAATAGTATGTTTTCACGGTGTTGTGGAGGACTACTCAATTTGTCCTGAATGAGTGGAACTTTACTGTGCAGTTAATATCACTGAAATTGAAAGGTGCAGTACTGCTTAATATAGTGAACACCATAATATACTGGCTGATGCACTGTTTACTAGCATCAGGAAAACCTGCTCCAAAATTACTTAAAGACAATGTAGACAGCATGCAATACATTTAAGACTCAGTCAATAACCAACTAGGATGATGTAAACTTTATAAAATAAATTAAAAGGCAATAAAATCATATCAGAATGTACAATATTACTATACAGTCAAGTAGAACAATGTCAGTAATGCAGCATGAGAGAGACTTCCAAGTGCCATGTTTTGTTAAAGTACACAAAAGATTTAACAATATACTAGACACTATTAGTACAATGGTAATGAAAGCAGATGCAACCAATGCATTTCAGTTGCAATAGGATATGACTGATAGCACAATTAGCACACCAAAACACAAACATTTCTTATTAGAACAAGATGAGACATGATGTCACAAAGTGTTAATTTAAAAAAAAAAATGTGAGAAACATCTTACATGCTGGTATGTTAAACAAATGATTACAACCTATGCACAAGGAAGGGTGCTACAAAGAGTAGAAAATATTGAGCTCAGAAAATTAAATATAACGGGCAGACTGTGATACTGAGTCAGTAAAATAAGAGAAACACAGAATCCGGAAAAATTATTTGTTTGGAAGTATATATAATGACTGAAGACAGCTCAACATTGTATCAGTCACCCCTAAGGTAGGAAGAGATTAACTGAGACTGGGTCTCAATATTTTTTAACATTTTTGTTACTGTGGGAAATATTTTCAGGCGTACTCATTGAGAAGCCGTGCATGTTATTAAAATGTTATACTGGTAAATAAAATGGCTCCTGAAGGTAAATTTAGTATTTGATGATAAACGTTGATATGTATGACAGAGGCAAGGTTGACACTGTTGGACAGAAAATAAACAAAAACAGAAAATCAAAATGAAATAATATACCATTAAGATACTAGACACACTATCAGAAAAAAAAAAAAAAATTCAATAGCGCAGTCATGGCAAAAGTTGTTGCCAAATAACATACCAGGTGTTGCAAAGAAATGTAGCCATTAACACATAAAAGCTATTACTAAGAAAGTAAAAGAAAATACGAGTCTAAGGTCTAATAAAGCTAATACAGTGCTGCGTATGCCCTAGACCACGATGGTCTTGGAAACAAAGAAAGTGGGAAATCATGGAATATTTTTCAAGAAGACCAGGATTAAGGTGGCAGTACTCATAGTTTTTGCTTTAAAGGAAGACAAGACAGGAGCTGTGTGCAACTTTCAAGATTTTACAATTGTCACTAAACTCAATATTTCATAATGTATTGTATCCATTATCACAAACTGAAGATGTCTCTGCTTACATAAAGGGAAGAAAAATGTTTTACAAGGATTGATATAATGCACACAAGCACATTGTGCAGATGAAGGTGGCGGTGGAAGAATCTTCCAGAGTACATGACTATTAACATACACACATTTTGTTTTTCAATGCAGGCCTGTCATTTTCAGAGTATTATATGTATCAGCTATTTCAGCAGTAAGAAATGGTAATCTCACAAGTATGATGATATGCTGGTGGCTGGCAGAAATGATGAAGACTACCCCCGGCTACCCCTGGAAATTTAAGGACTGTGCCTACTGCTATCCCACTACCTCAAGCTACCAAGAACACTAGCTTTCCCTTGATTCACCTTGAGTAACTTGCCTGGATTGAAACTCTCTCCTGCCTATAAGAGGGTGCTCCCTGTCGGCTACCCCTGGAAATTTAAGGACTGTGCCTACTGCTATCCCACTACCTCAAGCTACCAAGAACGTACGTCTAAATTACCAACATGTATAGATTGTAACCAAGTTACCCTACTACTTTTTTGTCTGCCCCAGCTAAGCTTGCCAGCAGCAGCCCTTCCCCTTCTACTCCATATTACCCTCCTCTCTCCTACCTAGCCTACACTCTCTCACCCTTTGATCTGGCTCTTCATTGAGTGCCTCAGTGTATGCTCACTTCTCCTCTGCTATTGCCCACTAGAGTTTCTCCCTACTCACCTTTTAAACTCACTTTACTTGTATTTTGTTTTTAATTAATTCTCCTATCTCACATTACCTACTTGTATTCTCTTTCCTCCCTCCTAAGTTCTCTGTTTTCCTCTCATCCATAGGCTACCTTCCCTTACCCTGACTTACCTAGCTTTCTCTGATACTTTTTCCTTCCTCCTTGGTCTACTCTGTGCCTCTCAGCTCACTCCGATCCTCTCCCTACCCCCAATTCCCACCCACCCCCAGGGGTCCTAACCTTATACTCCTCTAGTCCCTCCCCCTACCCTATCGCCCTATCCCTGTCTTTCCCGCCAAACCAATCCCCTCCCCTCATCTCACTCCATATCCTCCTCCCACTTACCTCTCTTACATACTAGCCTTCCTCCTTTACTTACCTTCTCTCTTCTACCTCTATTACCCCTCTTTCTTCATTTCACCCATCCCTCCTCCTTACATTTCCTTCTATAGCCATACCTACTGATTCACCTGTATACTATCCTTCCATATACCTTACACTTATATTTTCCTCCTGACTTCCCCTAATCTACTTTCTGCTCCCTATAACCACTTCCAGCTTACCTACTCATAAATATGACTCTCTACTTACCCACACTACTTTTACTCTTGATTCTACTATCAACTATTCTCTATTCAACGTACCTCCTTACCTTATTCGAGTACCCACTCCTCTTTCAGCCAAAACACTCACAGACACATACTTCTTCCTTCTACACTCCTCACATTTCATTCTCTAATGCCAACTCCACCCTTACCTACCGCCTACCCAAATACCATAGGTGCTCTCACCTCACCTATACCCTATCCTCACATAGAAAATTAAGACCCCCAACCTTTCTCAGAATCAAAATTACATCTAAGCCTATTAATCCCACCTTACAAGATGGTGACATTCACCCCAACCCTGGCCCCGTGTACCCCTCCTCTCTTGTATCCAAACCTTTCACCAATAATACCCTCCACATAGGACACCTTAACATACGAAGTGTAAACAATAAAGTACCTTACCTACACGCCCTCCTAGATACTCACAGCTTTGACATTCTCTGTCTCTCCGAAACCTGGTTAAAGCCAACCACTAAAGATACTGAGATTATACCACAAGGCTATAATATACTTAGACTTGACCGTACTAAACGTAAGGGTGGTGGGGTAGCAATACTGTTTAAGAATCATCTTAATATCTCTACCCTTTCAGCCTGTCCAACCCAAGACAGTAAGACAGAAGCCATCATCACAAAACTTCAACTTAATGCTAAGAAAGCCCTTTACATCATCTGTCTATACATTCCTCCTGGAAACAATATACCAATTGTAGAAGACTTTCTCAGTTGGGTTTCCATCAACTACCCCCAAGAAACTATAATTCCTGGCGACTTAAATATCGACTGGGATACTATCAATTCTGACAATGCCACCTTTCCCATTAACCTAAATGGTTTTACCCAAACCATTACTTCTACAACTAGGCTTACTAAGCTAAGCAAGAAACAGACTATTTTAGACTGGATTCTAATAAACAAAGCTAACATCATCTATAACGTTGGGACCATGCCTGATGATCTCAGTGACCATTGCTTAACCTACATTACAAGAGAGAAGACTGACTATCTTCACCTCCCTAACATAAGAAAAATACGTTCTACTAAACACTTCAAAATCGACCTATTTCAAAACGAACTCAGAGCTTGTAACTGGAACCCCTTAATAACTCTTCCACTTAATGAAGCAGTTTTATTCTTTAATTCTACTTTCCTTTCTATCTTGGATAAACATGCTCCTGAGCGTACTATTAGAATGAAGTCTAATACAGCCCCTTGGCTCACAAATGAAACTAAAAAACTAATCCTCTCTAAAAATAAAATTTGGAATAAATGGAGATCACATAGAATCAGCTCTGATTTTCTGCACTTTCCAACTTAGAAATCTTTCCAAGAAAGCTATTCTCACAGATAAAAGAAAATACTACTGCAACCTACAAGAAACCAACTTAAATAAACCTAAACAATTTTGGTCCTCTATCAATAGACTCCTTTCACCAGGAACAGCTAAAACTCCCTCCCCTATAAATGCTGACCCAGACTCCCCTCTTCTAACTGCAAATGCTTTTAACTCATTCTTCTCTGAAACCATTCAATCTCTTGCTAAACAACTAAACACCAATAACTTCTATCCTCCCAATAACCAAGTAGATACTACCTACAGCTTCACTCTACAACCCATCTCTACCTCATCCATCTTCAAACTTATCCTTAAACTGAAACCATGTACCCCCTCTGCTGACAAGCTCCCTTCCCTTTTTCTGCAAAAAGCAGCCAAAGAAATTGCCCACCCAATTTCGATACTCATCAATAGGACCATCCAAGAAGGAACTATCCCTCATATATGGAAGATCTCTCATATAATCCCTCTACACAAAGGAGGTAACTCTATTGACTATTCCAACTTCAGACCTATTGCTCTTCTCTCTCCATTAGCAAAGATTATGGAAAAATGTATTCATCAACAACTTGTACAATACCTCTCTTCACAATATTTTAGCTAACTGTCAACATGGCTTTAGACCTCACCATAGCACCACCACTGCCCTCCTTTCCTTTGTAGATACCATTAACAACAATCGCAACAATAATCTATTCTCTTCTGCCCTTTTCATTGACCTTTCAAAAGCTTTTGACATGGTCAACCACTCTTCTCTAATTAGCATTCTCAAATCCTCTCATTTGATAGCCTTGCCATCAAATGGTTTACATCTTACCTTAGTAACAGACAACAAGCCGTTCTTTGGGATAGCCACATCTCCTCCTTACTCCCCATTACTATTGGAGTCCCTCAAGGCTCCATTCTTGGTCCTCTCCTCTTCTCCCTCTATATTAATGATCTCCACTCTGTAATTCCTCAAGCTACCTGCATCCAATACGCAGACAACTCCACTATCATTTGTTCAGCATCCTCCTCTTCAGATCTAAGCTCACTTACTCAAACTATGTTTAACACTGTAGAAACATGGTTTACTAGATGGTACCTACTTCTCAATGCTAAAAAAAACAAACTTCTCCTCTTCACCCCCACCATACGTACATCTCCACTAAACTTCTCTGTCTCCTCAAACAACAACACTGTCATCTCTCCTGACTCCACAACTAAACTACTAGGAATTACCATTGATAACACTCTCTCTTTTGACCAACACATCAACAACACCATCAAATCAGTTAACAGAAAAATAGGATCATTATACCGTATTAAACAATTTCTTACACCATCTACCAGAACTACTATTGCTCGCTCCCATCTTATATCTACTCTCTTCTACGCCTCTCCTATCTTCACCAACCTTAAGAAAACTAACCTAAACAAACTAGCAACTTGCTATAATAACATTGCCCGCTTTGCCTCTGGTAACCCTTTTAGAACCCATCACTGCCTCAATTTGAAACAATTAGGCTGGCTGGAACTACAAAACTATCTTATGATCTCACAACTGCCTATTGTCCACAAATTACTGTACCAACCTAGTAATACCCCTATACTTTCTCAACTGTTGCTCCCTTATAATAATCTCACCTCTCTTTGTTCCTCTTGCAAACTCATGACCAAACCCATAAAGGCCCACAACGTAGCTGGTGACTCTCTTTTCACCAACACTGTAGGCAGAATATGGAATTCCCTGCCCAAAGAGTTAACTCTAATCTCATCCTTATCTCTCTTCAAACTACAAATTAAAATGTACTTCCAAAACCACTGGCTTTGTTCCTGCAGTACACCAGGCTGACTTCTCTCTTCCCACCCTCTCCATACCTTTAACCCTTCTTTACTGCTTAAAACTAGCCTCTACCATGATTTCTTTTCCCTTACTGTCATTCTATGCTCTGACCTGCATCTACCTTCTCTCTCACCTCCTCTTCCTGTCTTCCTTCCATTCCTCTCTTCTCTTCTTGCCTCCTGCCTCTGCCCCTTTATATTAATCTTCATATTCCTTCCACTTCTCTTCCCTTCTGAGCCTTAACTCTTAGCTATGTGACTAATCCCTTTGCAAAACCTTTATTTTAGGAAGATTGCTTTTAAACCAACTGAATATTGTATTTCAGTTTATACTGTTTGAATTCTATATGTATCTTGATATTATTAACGAGTTGATTTATATTTCTGTTTTACTTTATGTCTTTATTAACAACTTGTGCTGTCTGCCTTATTTTGTTATGTGTGGAGCTTTTCTCCCCGGGCCTCTACTGAAAATGGACATATATCCAGCTAGACTAGCCCAGTAAACAAATGTAAAATAAAATAAATAAAATAAAAAGACCACTTGAATAATATACAGATGGCCTGGCCAAAAAAGTTAGCCAAAACAAAGTTTTTTTCAAGGAAATTTGTTGATTTATAATTGATAAATATAAAGTAAGAGTCACCTAAGCCTCAAAGTGCATCCCATCTGTGGTTATATCTAGCGTTACTAAACTACTACCAGAAGTCGTTACCAAATGTCTTGATATTACAATCATTGAATATATTATTGTAGAGTAAGCCTACCTCAAAATGAAAGGAGGGCTGCAACCAGACTTTCTTGGCAACCAAATGACGAGGTCAGATGAAATGTTTACACACGTCAGCATCGAGATTCTTTCACATGGTAGCTGGATTCACTCCCTGTGATTCAGTGAGGGACCTGGTAATCTGGTAGGACCTCAGAGTACATAATTTGACATGGTTTGGACACCTTGCAAAGATGCGCCTTGGTATATCGCAAAATGGCACAGGCCACTGGGAGAAGGACATAGGGCATGGACATGTTGGAGGGATCATATCTCTCCACTTGCCTGGGAATACCTAAGGATCTCATCGGATGATCTTCAAACTGGTGTTTGTGATAAGAAAGTCTAGGTTGCCTTACACAGCTTCCTAGAAACTGTGACCTTCGGCAGGGATGATGATAGACATGTAGTTATATACAGAATTATTGCAAAGTGGTTGCAGCAATACCATTGTATTTTTTTCAAAATTTCTCACACCATTAATCACCTTACATACTAACCAGACTAAAAAAGCCAGATGTTATTAGATTAAAAAAAATTCTTCCTTGTACGTTCAAACAGTTGTTGAGCACCTTCCCCTTATCTAGTACATCTCACCACAACATGATTTATTTACCAAACATATCCTCTTTGCTTACTGACTAAATTGTATCAATATATCATTCTTGCCCTTGGAAATTTGATTCACGCAACAAACATAGAAGCCCAGTCTACCTCTATCCCTTCTGTTTCCAGCATCATTACACTTGCTTGTCTAAGAGTGTGCAGAAACTGGCTAATGCAAACCAACAACCAACTATTACTGAACCAACATGGCATGATGTGTGAGTGGGGTAAGTATCTATACAACCAGGAGGCCACCCTCTCACTTAAAGCAACACATAAACTCAACTATACTTCCAAAAGATGACACTAAGCCAGTGTGTGCTGAGGATATAAAGACATCACTCCACAGATCTCCAACAATCATAAAAAAAGAGCCCCACCCGATATCCACTAAACAACTACACCATACATAACTTTGCCATCCAGCAGGCTGCAGATCACAGACTTGCAACTGACACTAAGTATGCAGGTCCAGGTAGAGAAAGTGTAGTAATTGGTGACTCCATCATCAAGCATACTGACCTTACACTTTTTAGGCTGGACAAAGACAGGCTGACAGCTGGTTTTGCAGTGCCAGGATCAATGAAATCATGCCTGCCCTACTGTCCCTCCAACAGGACAAATGTGACTAATCTGGTAGTAGCTCATGCAGGTGTGAATGACTTTGGGCTCTTAAGTCAAAAGGACACACAGAGAGGCATATTGGAGCTTGCTATGCATGTTTCAAGTGCAGGTTGTGCTTTTGACTTGAGTGGAATCAACTAAAATGATGCCCAGATACAAAAAGAAGATAGTTTTGTCAAAGAAAGTCTGCCCCTTTCATGCCACAGATTATACATACTGGACAAATTACTTCTTCTTCCCACAGTGTCTTTTTAGAGAAATCCCACCTCCTGGATATTCCAGTATAACAAAAGGACGTGCAGTCCAGACTACATCAGGGTCCCTCTACTCAGTGCTAGAAGTCTTAACTATAAATTGCTGTCTGTTGATGTTCTCCTGGAACTTGAATGCATCCATATATGTGTTTTAACAAAGATTTGGTTTCAGTATAAAAACAACATTCCATCTTTAATGGGTTTCAGCAACTATCATGCATTCAGACCTAGTGAAAACTGTAGATGGTTATTAGTATTTGTTAAGAGACAATTATTACTATACATATTCTCAGCAATCACAAATGGAACCTAAAGAACTTCAACTTACTCTAAACATGGTGAGTTATCAATTCATAGCCTGATGTAGGTTACCTTCTGTGCCCTCAGAGGACCAAGATAGGTTTCTAAATGTACTTAGTGAACTACCCTTACATAAAAATACCTTTTTGATGGGTGACTTCAAGTATCTCTCAGTTAACTAAAACACCTGTATTTCAAAGGCTGGGTACTCTCAAAGATTTCTAGACTTAATAAATACCATCTCTCTTGTGAAAGTAATTAACCAGCCCACTATGAGTCAAAGTCTTCTTGATCCTGTCAAATCCAATCACAAATCAATAATCTTCTCCTGTAGGGTACCAACACAAACACTTCTGGATTCAAGCACTTTAAAGGGGCAAACCTATTAAAATTGTATGTAGAGCCCTCAAAAATCAATTACATTATTCTGTGCCCCCTTGTAGCCTCAGCTTGTCTCTTATGGTAGTGAATTTCAATCCCATCTGGCAAATAACATAAACCAAGAGGTCTCAATCAGAACCAAATATACTAGAGAACAAAAATGCCACCTTGGTAGAATGACAGCAGTAATAATTTCTACAACAAGTGAAAAAATAATAATTCAGGCCTCTAAAAAAAATCAAGATCATAGCCACTTTAAAGACCCTATCAAAAAGAACAGGAGCAATATGGAAGCTACCACAAGGAAGATCAAAATGCAACACAAATTAAAATTAACTTCCAAAGCCAAGGATCGTCATAAATCTTTCTTTAAATGAACCAGACAGTTAACAGTAATGTTCTAAATTTATTCATTATGGCATTACCCACTCTGAGCCTAAAGATTTTATTTATCCTTTGTTGATTGGGTATCTGTTGTACTAACAGATACAGTGTTATACAGGGCAATTAACTACTTAAAGAAGCAGCAGACAGCATATCTTTTGAAACTGCTAAAGTACAGTCACAGTATATAAGAGAAGTGTAAAAAATACTTAGAGCCCTTTTGTGTGCTTTTCAGAGGAGGCCTGAGATGTTATTTATAGTATTAGGGGACATTTGGCAAGGATATCTGGGGAGCTTCCCCTACTCTTTTTAGTAGGTACCTTGGGATCTTTTACATAAACATGAGCTACCAGCAACTCAAGCATATGGGGCCTTAGTTTAACATCTCATCTGAAGGACAATATACTCAGGAGTGTGGCACCCTTCTTATACTGCACTGCAGTGTCAGCAATCCATTTACCTGGGTGGGAATAGAACCTACAGCCTTCTGCACTAAAATGATTATGCCACCTGTTGTACCACTGACATGGCTGCTAGCAGAGTTGCAGATAAGTGCTAACCTCACACCAGAAGTAGTCATTGACGGTCCACAAATTCCCACATCCGGAAGCTATCCCTTTTGTTGCTATTAATAAGACTGGTAAGCAGTAAGTAGCTAGTTTTATAGTAAGAATATTGAAGAGGTATTAGGGTTAAAAAAGTTTTTAGGGATAAGATCGTGGCAAGATGGTCAGATCTGAGAGAAGAGGGAGAATAACAAGCAAGTGTGAGAAATGTTTATGAGGACAACATCTACAAGATTGACACCTGTGGTAAATAAAAAGACAATTTAGTCATGTGTATTGACATTTATGAAGTCCAGAAATCTCTGAACATATTTGTTGTTGGTAGACAGCATTTTCCAGTCTATGTGTGGAGAGCTGAAGTCAGTGATAAGAAAGGTATTTAGTATAATTTCTAAGCTTTCAGATTAAGGTTTTCAGCATGCCCTGAAGGGATAATAGACGGGATTCTGTAACTGGCTGTAATGTGATAATTAAATTTTTGAGTGTTACTATGATTTCAACAAGTTCCAAATCACTATCATGTAGAATCTGGCAAGAGACTTCAGGGTTATGAATACAGAAAAATTCTCCCTCGCACAGATGATAGGCATTGTACCCAAGACTAGAGGGAGTGTTAACATTACAATAGAACCGGGTTTCTGTTAATTTACAGATGCTGATATCTTTGAGGGTAATGTCTCAAGTTCAGATATTTTCTTGTTAAGGATTGTGACAGTAAACAGTGCTGCCTTGATATTATCTGGATTAGAATTTGCTATGTTAGAATATCTATCAGGTGAGCTCTGCCAAAAAGGTCCTATGGAGGTAGCAAATGTTTTAGCAAGTAACCAAAGGGTCAGTGGTGCAAGCCATCCCTATCAAAGCAGTTGATTTATATGTGTATCTGTTGACTATTTATTTCATCCCATGCAGACACACACTGTATGACCCTAGAATGAGACCAACTTGCTATCCAATTAATAATTTCAGTTATTTTATCCTTTAATTTATGCATCATTCTTGATGAAGTTGGAATGCTCTTCAATGTGACGATTTTACATTTTTTGAAGACATGAATGAAGATCTCAAGTATGTCTCTCTACATCTCCACCATGGTGGAATGTGTGAGATTGTTCACCTCACACAGGCATTTACAAGGTCATAATCATTTACTGGGCAGTGTTAGACCCTTGTGACATCTGTCATTTTAGCACCTGATAGGCAACCATCACCTTATCTTTTGCTAACCTGGTGAGTGCTGAGTCTGTCTGTCTGACTTACAATGGAGTCGGTGATGACTAAGACATTTCTGAGATGTGCTACAGCCATCTTATGGGATCTTAAAGGTACAGGCTATACATCATAGGTGCAGATGTGAGTGTGATGTTAATAGTTTAATTACTGAGGTGAGCTGACAGGATACGTACAAGGCCTAGTACTCTTAGGCAAGGACTTCTTTAAAACCTCAGCATATGTAGAAGAAATGTTTTGGGGGTGTGATAATGTTGTGGTGCTGTTTACAGACCATGGGTAGCACGGGGAGACAAATCTCCAATTTAGGTAAATAAGTGCATGTCTCACAGCTGGAATCAGTATGTGTTAGAAGTGGATTGTTAGTAAACATGAGACAGCGGCCTCACTACCTCAGAAAAGAGAGGGATAAGTGGCTCGCTAAGGTTGTTTTTGATACAGAGAAAGAAATCTAAGCATCTACCAAAAACCATGCAGACACAACAAAGATGTGTACACTCTGCACAAGAAGTACCCCAACATAGAACTGAAAGCACTTTAAGGCAGCAATGCTCACTGCTGTGCAATATAAGTTAGGGCTGCAAATAGGTGGTCAAATTGTAAAACTTATTCTGGCATTAAACATCTAGTGACTATGGTAAATAAGGCATTAAACTTTGACTGGTGTCAATCTATGAAAGCTGAAACACATGCTTTATAGCCCTCAAGCTGTAAAAGGCATTTCTAATCACACTCAGGAGATGAATCTACCACATTATACTGCACTAATATGAGCCACTAAGAATCACTGCTGTCCTCAAACAGGCCACATGAAGCCACTTGAAAAGGTACAATGATTCCATGACAGAAAAATCACCAGGGTTGAAAAACAAACTATTCTGAAAAGCTTCAGGATTTGTCATTCTGTTTTTTGCAAGTCACATAAAGGTGGCCTCAGAATGGTCTGTGATGCCTGATTCATTCCTATTTGAAAGTGAAAGTCTGGAATGCATTACTGATCAATGAAACTCATGGCAAAAGTAAACACAAAGAATGGAAAATTATAACAGAGAAATCAGTCCACAACAATTTCTTAGGAAGAAGAAAACAATTCAATGGCAGGTGCTGGAAATGTGATTATTTGTAGATGTAAAGATTAGTGTTGACCTTAAGTGAAGTGAAGCCCTGGGCAAAAGACTCCATGGTGCCTCCCACTGCATACTAATTCTCCCCTTGCACCACACCAGTGACTGGCTAGTTTCCCTGAGTTCTATAACTTCCACCCCATCCAGAAAGATTACTTCATGTTCTTTTTTCACTGTCTTACTTTTCAGCTTTTTCCTCAATCCTTTCAACATACCCTGGCCAAAACTACACTGTGATACATATGAAGGAAATAACTGACTTAAGTATGGGGATGAAATGAGATTATGGATGTTCTGAGGTGCACTGTACAATATTTTAGAGCTTGTTTCGAACTTTCTAAGCCAATGCTGATCTGAACAATCATGACCATGGAAAGATATTTAGTAATTTTTTTTTTTTTCATAAAGGAAGAAGCAAGTTATGTTTATGGCTTAATGTTCAAAGCAAACTTGGACAAACTAGTAGTTTCCCAATAAAATGAGAAGACAAATACTTGCAATGATATATAATTCATGCATGGGAACCATACCTGTCTCTCTACCCCCCCCCCCATCAAAAAAAAAAATAATCACTCTCTGGGTACCCTTCTGGTGTCTGTAATGTTAAGTTGAGGACAAGGACCCCTACTAAGCCTGTGCTAAAATCATTTTATGCAACTAGGGGTCTGGGGTCTGAAGCTCTGAGAGTCTAGATTTTCTGTAATGCATTTTTTTCATTGCCTTATTTTTCAAAAGTTAATTTCTTTTAAACTGTTCTTTTTATTGCTAAACAGAAAAGTTATATATTTGTACACAGATTAATTTGATCTTTTTTCTCACATGTAAGCATAATGTCTCATCCCACCACTGTCTGTGTGGAATTTACATGTTCTCCCTATGTCTTTGTGGGGTTCCTCACACGTCTAAAAGTATGCTAACCCAGTCCTGACAGTTGAACTTGCCTATAGAGTGCACACAAAAGTGAGTAACCACTTTAGGCATCAGTTGGGATGCACAGTAACCTCCAGGTAGGAGAACAGAGATTACAAACTGTGTACTATGTCAAGGCTAGTCACTCGATGTAAAAACTGGTTCTAGGCAATTTGGTCACATTGACTAATATCAACAAAAAGGGGCATGGGTATGTACCAGTGCTAAGCAGGTTGAGGAACCAAACTACTCTGATATATGCCAGGGTTCAATGTTAATTGTGGGAGAGGTCTACATACCCTTATTGGTCAGTGGGTGCTCACCCTAAAGCCCAGCAGCCCTGAGCTAATAAGATATTAGCTAGCTGGGGTCCATTTGCCCAACCTAGATTACCTTCAATAGCTCTATTAAATGAAAGCTGAACATAAATTCAGTCACTTGCCAAAAAGTAACCAAGGACTGCTACACTGAATTTAGGCTGAGTGACTGGACACAACTTAGAAGTGGATGACATGATGGTAAGGAGGAGACTGGATATTCTTGGTATCCAGGAGTCAAGGTGGAAGGGCAGTATGGCAAAGTCTCTTGGCCTGGGATCCAAAGTCTACTATTCAGGAGGAAGACAGACTGATAATGGTGTGGGAACTGTCTTGACAGAGAGCATTCTGTGACAGTGGAGGATGTCATCAATAGCTTTACCTACGTTCGGTTGAGAAATAAAAATACAGGTTACACTTTTGGGAATGCATCCCTCTCTTCCACTCCCTCTACCCCATACCTTTCCTTATATACACTAAATTCACAGTCACACTACAATGAAGATAAAGGAAAAAAAAAAAACACAGAAAGTGCAGCACTAGTTTGCATAATCCAAAAAAAAAAACTGTAATAAAGTCAATTGCAACTTCCAAATTCAAAGTACAGATCTTTGATCACATAGGCTGCAATAAAGTGTAAGTAGGCTATCATCAGGCTCAGTGACAGGATCATGGCAATCTGAGCCCAGTGTAAAGACAGAGCAGTCTTTATAATCTCAGCCTATGTCCCACAGCAGGGCTTTGAAGATGAAGAAAACAGGACATTCGAGCAGCAGCTGCAGCAACTCCCAGATAAAGTGTGACAAAATAAGCTGGTCTTGATAATGAGGGGCCTGAACACCCATTAGGGGCTAGGCAGAACAGGATATGAAGACTACCTGGGTTCACTTGGGTTGAAAAACAGGACCAGGAACAATGAAGGAAAGGTCATTCTATATTTCTGTCTGGCAAAAGGTTAATTGGTGTCTGACATATAGATTATCAGGAGAGACAGTCTGCAGATTATATGCAAAGTTAATAGGTATGCAACTCATGTAGAAGGAGAAGGACATTGGGGTAAAATAAGATATTGCAAAGTCAGCCCCCCAGCATAAACCACTATTAGCCACAGTCAGCTGCAAGGAGTGGAAAGAGAAGGCTGTAGGTTCAATGTAGACTGCACTGAAGCAAGCACCATAGCACAGAGCAATAAACCCTGACTATGGCCCAGGTAAATGGTTGGATTAGTGGCTCAGGTGTCTGAGGTGCTGGTAGGAAGGGATGGGCATGCCCATCTCATGACTGAGATAGGTCATATTCGTGTTCTCCCATGTTGATCCATGGAGGCTGGGGATTTTGGGGGGGGGCAAAGAAGGGGAAGGGTGGTGGACCTGGCTGAGCTGTTGTGGAGGGGTGGTGATAATCTACATGTTCCCATTACCCCTAAGAAGCAAACAATGATCACAGTGATCACACAGGAGGGGGAGTAATAGGCTAGGCCATTAAAAAAAAAGGTTGATAGCACAAACTCCCAGGACACTCTTAGGTTCCATACTGATTCCAGCCAAAAACAACAATTTTGTGCAGAAAGGAATGGCTAACAGACTCAGTGATGGATGTGGAGCACTGGGGTACATCATAGAATGAAGAAGGGGAACACAAAAAAGTGTTAAAAATAATAGCATAGAAACATAGGCTGAAGATCTGGAAGTTGACTGGTATGAAAGCACAAGGAGTTCAAGGAAAAACTCCCTAGTGCCTTAGGAAGAAGAGAAAATAGGTTGAGCTATAAAGGTACATAAAGAAGCTAGTGGTGCAGCCATCATTACCATCTCATCGTCATCATCATCATCACTATCATCAGTTTTCATTTTCTATATGGTGAATGTATCACATTAACTGTCATTACCTCTCTCAGTTGGTAAGTTATCACAAGAAAGAAGGTGTGCAGGAAAAAGTGAGAAGTGGACAAGATGGACTTGGCTAAGAAGTACTGGTTGTCTAATAACATGGCTAAGAGAATAAATGTAGTGGCAAAGAATAAGGCATCAGAGAAACTCTACCAGCTTCTAGAAAGTGACTCAGCAGATGCACAAAGAAGATCTAGCAGGTTGCAAGGCAATGCCAGAAAGGCAAAGAAGATAGTCATCAGAGAACCATTGATAAGGGATGTCAGCAACAATCTGCTCACCAGTCCAGAGGCCATCAAAGGCAGATGGAAGGTTTATTTCAATATGTTTCTGAATAAAGAACACTCCACAGAAGCTGTACTGCCCTATGCACAGCCTAGAACGAAAGCCTACAAGAACAGCTAGCCTAGTACTTACCTATGAACCCAGTATATCCTAAGAACTCCAAGCCCTGATTCAGCAACATAACTTAGCTCTTCTAGTCTTCAGGAAACATGGCCAAAAGCAAGCCCCTAGTACCTAAAATTCCATTTTACTAGTCATATCTCTTCAAGCATAGACTATCCAAACTTTTGGAAAGGTACAGATTACCTGCTGCTATATAAGGATCATCTTTCTTGCAGACATCTGGTTACCTTATCTGCTACATATGAATATGATCCTAACTGGCTAATGTTTAATGTCTCTCTTCACAGTACTACCAACCTCATCACTGCTATTGTCTATCTCACCCTTCCTATCTGTCCTGATAACTTTACTTACATTTCAGTTACTGAGGTAGAGAACTGATTACAGCATGACCATTTGTAAGCTCTAACTGGGTCACATTCAAAATGGTAGCAACAATAATGTCACATCTACAACCAGCAGTGGAACACAAAGGTAATACAAACTAGTCACAAAAAACGAGAGAGATACTATGTACAAACTTTATACCATGCTGAGGTGCACGTTTTACAAGTGGAAAATTGAAAAACGTAGGGGGAAACAAAAGTTGTTTAGAGGACTAAGCAAGAGACAAGTAATGGTAAAGATACAGAGTCCAAGGAGACAGAGGGACTGAGAAAGACATACCTTGTAAGATAACAATATGGAAGGAGAAAGAATAGTTTTGTATATATTTACAGGAATCAGACACAAAGTGGTAACCAAGACAGTGTGGTGTATATGGAGTGAGTCTCTTCTTCAAACTCTGTTCCCTAGATTCATAGAAATAAACATCTTTCTTTTGGAAGACTTCAATTTAAACCTCCTGGGTCCTTTCCATCATGACATAATCAGTTATTTAGTTAACTACAGCCTCTGTCAACTCATTCAAGACCTCTCCAGTCCCAATTTTATCTCTAATAATTGTTCTTTATTAGATTATCTCTGAGGAAGACACCTAATAAAATACACAGTATTACATTCTTCCTATACTCGGCGATCCTCGTCACATCCTATTTGTCTAGTCCACTAAACCCCCAAAGTCTCATCATTTCTTCTTATTATCAGAAATAGAAACTGTAGTGTACATTCTCTAAACAATGATCTGCTCTCTCTTAACTAGATCCCTTTCTTCAGTTCCATCTCTTTTGATTATTACCCCTCTCAATCTTTTATTTACATTATATTATCATTTAAGACAAACATTTTCCATAAGTCTATGGATTAAGAAGAAGTAACAAGGAACCCTGGCTGGCCACAGAATTACAACACCTGTTAAAATTAAGTGACAAAAAGCCTGGGCCACCTAGTAACACAACTGCTATTACTTAATTAGAGAAAGATTATATTTCCCTATGTAACGTTGACAAAAAGCAGATGCATGAACAAAAGTACCACAACTGCAAAGCCAAACAATCTTCTCTACTTTCAAACCCAAGATGATTTTTGAGGAAATAAATACAATTTCAAGAAACAACAAACACTAACAGACCAACACCTTTTTCTCACCCGAGGAATTTGCAAGTGCACTTGCTGTCACCTTCCCCTTCTCAAATTGGACAACATTTTGTATTCAAATCTAATTCAGTTCCCTCTCTATTTTGTCTTAAGAAAATCTCTCATAAACAAACTGAAAGATATATTCAAGATTCACCAAACTACGACTGACCTGGAAGTAATGGTATCTACCTGTTGTTTCTAAAAAAACAGTTACATTTCTCAACCACTTTATCCATTTCCAATTTCTCCCTTTGTCAACTTCTTCACCATATAGAAAGAAGCATATATCTTTCCTTTCCATTAAACCAACTGATGCTCAGACATCAGGCTTACAATCAACTTCCCTCATTCCTGCCCTTGCAAAGAAACTACAAAAAAAGCTGTGTACCTCCCAGCTTCTCAATATTTAAACTCCTACTATAGTCCTTTTAGATGCTGTCATGGCTTCACCTCTTAGAGAGGCATCAAGACTGCAGGCTTTTCTCTAAGAGACTTAGTCCTAACTGCCATGAATAGAAACCTGGTTTCTGGCATTCTCTTTGTCTACTACAGCAGAGCTTTTAACTCTTATTATCCAATACCTCCACTTCAGCCCTCTGTGGTATGTTTATTTTTGTAATGATGCCACCAACTGTTTCAAATGCAATGTGTCTTTTCATGTAAAGGAGAATTCCAGTCTATCATCCAATGCTGCCCTCTGCTCAGGTGTCCCCTTGGGGACTTTCTGGGGACTTCTTCTGTTCTCCTTGCCCTCTAGTCTCAACCTAAACATTTAATGTATGCTGATGACTTAGTCCTTATGTTATCAACATCATCCAAAGATGGTATTAAAGCTGACTTTCTTAAGGACATCTCCAAACTCCTTTCCTGTTTAGAAGACAAACAGCTTGTACGTAAGTAGAACAAAACAAAATTCATGTTTTTGGTACCACAGCCAGGTTAAAGTACCTTCCACCATCTGTTATATTTCATTCCCCTCAATAATATCCCTTGGTCTTCACTTAAACCCTATCCTGTCTGTGATTACCTACATTAACCAAGTTAAAAACAAAATTAATGAGACATTGAGTCTGGCTACAGAAAGTTCTCCAGGTTGCACACCACAAAGCTTACTCAGCCACTGAAAATGATTTACTTTAGCCACAGGAGGAATAAAGCCTACCACTCCATCAATTGAAAGGTCTTTGTGATCCGTAACTACTCAGACAAAATGTAACAATTTATCATACTGTCACCAAAATATAAATATCATTTTACCACTCTCACAGGTGCTGATTGGCTCCCCATAAGAGATAGGTCAGACCTCATCCTTGTAACCTTCATCTACAAGACCTTAAAATCGACACTTCCAGTTTATCTCCAAAACTTGCCACTTACTCCCTTGGGTCACATGCTGAGGAGGCCCTGGCAGTTGTCAGACCAGCTAATACTTATATATCATGAGATCATGACTTCTCCATTTTGAGGCCCATGGCCTTGGACAGTCTGCATCACTATTTCAGAAACTCCACTACCTTGCTTGCAATTAGGAGTAGCTTTGTTCCAATGCCCAAAGAAAGGTATTACTTCCCCAACTAGCTACTCTTTAATTCTTGAAATATGTGAGTTCCATTTTTGGCCCATTGCTGTCTCCTTTAGATCTCTTATCTCTTTCCAGACCAGATGTTCATTGCATTAACTGTATGGTTTAGTTTTACCTTGCATAAACCTATACTGCCCATAGTATTAAGCTAAACTCCAAACTTTCCTTATATTTTGAATTATATGAAAGTAATCTCTGCTATATTTGATTTTATTTCTACTCAGAATTATTGTGCACTCCTAGCTTTCCACTTGTTCAACTAATATTCAGGCCTATGAATCCAATTTATGATTTAGTGCTACAACTGGTCTAATTACTAAGTCAGTGTTACTTGTAGAATCATTAATGGGCTTTCTTTTGATCCATTGTAAATTGTGGTTTTACAATAGTTGCGGTCTTCTCCTTTATCTGCAGCCTGTAATGTGCTCTGCATTTAATCTGTGCAATTCACTTGGTACACTTTGTGTTTACTCTGTTTACTTTGCTTTGTATCATTACTGCTTGCATGTTGTACCATGTTTTCAGTGTAACACAGTGCACTTTTTCATTGTAGCCTAATTATTTGTATGTGACCTTTGCATCTAAGCTGTAAACAAACAAATAACCAAATGATTCTACTTTTTGGAAGTCTGAACACACTACTGCCCTAATATTCAGCAACATTATGGTCCCTCTCCAAAACTTACGTGATTAATCAGAATGAAAGGATTCATAGATGCTGGACAGAAAAAGAAAAAGAAAAAAATACCATTATTCTAAATGGGCTTAACTATTCCTATATTCTTTGTCCTACAGAATAATCAAGAGATTATCTTTTGCTGTGTTTTGGGATGTAAAAATACCTATATTCCTTAATTTACAGAGGAACTGAATGGAACCGAGCCAAAAGGAGCATCAAGACCATAGACACAATTAAACAGTTTCTGGATGAGGAGATCACTATGGTTTGACAAACAACCTTAAGATTTTGCACAGCACTGTGGTAGTTGAGAAGGACTTACTAAATACTTTGGTAATCAGGAATTTTGTATCTTCTAATAATCAGTCAATGGCTCCCTGTCAAGAAAGTTCTCTTCTAATGATCAATCAGAGGCTCCCTGTCAAGAAAGTTCTATGTACATGTATGTATGTGTGTGTGTGTGCATGTCTGTGCGATCTGCATACATGTATGTGTGTTTGTGTGTATGTGCATGCTGAGCCATGCTCTATATGTGTGTATGTGTGTGTGCGCTATAATCATGTGTGTGTGTGGAACAAACTAGCACTCTTCAAGAAAAATCTTGATGATTGGATGGGAGATAGGAAATTCACCCCGGGGATCACTTCTGTGGCTCTGTCCGATAGTGGCACAAGAAAATCATTTTCTTGTGTGGCAAAAGCCAGGGTACCTTTTGGCTAGGCTTATATAGGCCCTAGGGCCAATAGTCTAGTACCTACCTATGAACCTTTATGCGTGTGTGCTCTATATACATATGTATGGGTGTGTATGTGTGAGCATGTGTGCTCTATATATGTGTTTGTGCTCTATATATATATATGTGTGTGTGTGTGTGTGTGTGTGTGTGTGTGTGTGTATGCTCTATATACGTGTGTGTGGGTATACGCTCTATAGACGTGTGTGCGTGTGTGCGTGTGTGCATGCTCTATATACACGTGTGTGTGTATGCTCTATAGATGTGTGGGTGTGTGTGTGGGCGGCATGTATGTGTGTCTGCTCATCTGTATGTACATATGCAGACTTGTATGTATAAATACAGGTAGCCTTCTCTCCCCTTTACTTTTTCTTAGTGGCAGAGTACTAATTTAAAGCTAGTTGGTTATTATAAATTGAAGGTTACTTATCAATGCAGATTTGTTGCTGGGATTCATCACAATGACTGTCACTGTCAGGCTCTTGTCTCCTAGTTATGGCTGGAGTTAGACCATAGGGTATTTACATATTATCGCAACCACTTTCCACACCAGGCCATGGTTGCAACTTCTTGGTCATCCACTTCACAGCACCTCCCAAACTACATGAGGAAATGACAATGGGGGTTACTGACAGAGACAGACACACATAAACAACAGGAGACAGAAAATAAAACTTCTGGACACTGGGAATGAGCGGCTGTTCCTGCAGCCGGGACAGCCGTTTCGTGTAATTTGCCATGGAATGCTATTACTTCCTGAAAGCCATCACTTGAGCCAGATGGGAGACTCACACTGGGTACAGTGCTTTGAAAAGGGAAGGTGATCTTTCCCTTTTTCAAGAATGACATGTGACATGGGGCTGAGGACATTATGTCTCCCTCTCGAAAGGGTGTACAATTTTGTACAATGAAGTGTACAGTTCCAAAAAGTAAGCAGGGGTTATGATAGCTATGGGGACTGAGCTAATCGGTAGAAGGAGCACTATCCAAATACTTCGCTGGGATGAAGTTGTCTGTAGCATTGTCACTTACACACAAAGGCTATTTCCCGATTTTATGAAAAGAAGTCCACATTTTTTATAGAAGGTTTACAAAAATAAATTAATACAAATACCAGAAGAAATGCACGTTTATGTAATACTCCTTCGCACTTCATGACAACTGACAGGAAGGAAGCATTTACAATTGGGCTGCCATATACATTCCCGCTGTGGTCGGGAAAGTCAATCGTTTCAGTTTCTTTACAATCCTGATACAGTCAGACCCCAATGTCACAGATAGTTACTTATTTAACCTGGCAACACCCGCGGAAACTGAATGACTCATTCATAGGTTCATAGGTAGGTACTAGGCTATCGGTCCAAGGGCCTACGTAAGCCTAGCCAGCAAGGTATCATAGCTTATGCCACCCAAGAAAGTTATTTTCCTGTGCCACTGTCCAGCAGAGACACAGAAGTGATCCCCGGGGTGTATTTCCTATTTCCCATCCACTCATCAAGATTTTTCTTGAAGAGTGCTAATGAAGAACTTTGCTTGACATAGATGGGTAGCTTGTTTCAGAGTATAGGAAGTCTCTGGGACAGGAATCTATCCCTCCAGCATGTCCTGTTTATTGTGGTGACAAGGTTTGGGTCCCTAGCGTGTGTAGCTTGGAGGGATTGGTATTTCTTAAGGTGTAGCATGTCCAACAGCTCTGGGTTTGACATAGCTTTATATGTTAGGCAGAGATAACCTCAGATATGCTATGGAGTAAAGCTGGAGTTTTTTGAGGCGGTCAATGTAGGGAATTTGTTTGAGGTCAGTAATCCTCTTTGTGAGGTACTTCTGTGGCCTTTCCAACTGCTGCAGATGTCTTGTGAGGTACATTCCAAAAGGGGCGTTGTACTCTATAATGGGTCTAATGAGTGACGAGTAGAGGGGAGCAATGACCTCTTTTTTCCTGGATGAGAACCCTTTTATGATGAGGTGTGCCACGTAGAAGGACTTCCTGACTACTGTGGCGATGTGACTATCAAAGGAGAGACTACTGTCCACCTGGGTCCCAAGGTCTCTTATCACGCATTCGGTGTTAAGTAGATTGCTGCCTATGTGGTAGTTCATAGGTAGAGAGTTTTTACCAAAGGGGATGACACTGCACTTTTTGGCATTGAGCTTGAGGCCATGCCTCTGACACCAGGCATCTGTCTCAGTGAGGACTTTCTGTAGGATGTCCACATCATATGGGGACTTGACTATGGCTCCCAGTTTGCAGTCATCTGCGAACTTCATCAGCCAGAGGCCTTCTGTGTTAGCCTGTACTTCAGAGAAGTAGATACCAAACAGGAGAGGTCCCAGGACGGAACCCTGTGGCACTCCACTTGTCACTGCCTTGAGGTCAGATTTGGAGTCTGCAACTTTTACAGTGTGGGTTCTGTCAGTGAGCCAGTTGGCAACCCATCTTGTGATGTAGGGATTTATACCTAGTTTAGTGAGTTTAGCTATAATTCCAGAATGGAGGATGGTGTCAAAAGCCTTGGCGAGGTTAAGATAGGCTGTGTGACTCACCTTACCCTTATCCACGGCTTTGGTGACTGCCTCAAAGAAATCGATCAGGTTCAGGAGGCATGATCTGCCTTTCACAAACCCGAACTGGGTGGGATCCAGAGTTTGGGGGTTACCAGTTTCTTTGTTTATGAGTTCCATGATGACACGTTCCATGGCCTTGCAGACCAGGCTCATCAGTCTAATAGGTCGAACATTCCCGGGATCAGTGATGGCTGCCCCTTTATGGAGTGGGATAACCATTGCTGTGTGCCATTCAGTGGGCACAAAGCCTGATGCGAGGCTATTACTGAGCATGGTGCTTAAGTGGGGAGCCAGTTTGTTCTGAAGTTCATGTAAAACACAGCCAGGGATGTTGTCCGGTCCCATGGATGCTGTGTTTTTTGCTTTAGAGAGTGCAGCTTTTACCTGCGTAGTTGTGATTACAGGGACTCTGCATTCTTCCCTTTAGGGGGTGAGAGGGGGATACAGTTAGCACTGAACCGATTTGCCAGGATGTTGGCAATATCAGTTGGTTCTGTCATTTTTGTGCCTTTGTGCTGTAACTCAGAGCAGATCTGGGTGTTGCCATCTAGATTCTTGACATAGCTATAGAATGCTTTCTGGTTGTCCTTGGATTTAGTGGTAATTTTGTTTTCGTAGCTAGCTTTGGAGGATCTTATAAGGGATCTCAGCTTCTTACTGAGGCTGACCAGGGAGCTCCTCCACTCATGGGATTTTACTCTCTTTTGCAACAGTTTCTTCCTTCTGTTGTTTATGGTAGGGGACCACCAGACTGGCTTCCAGATTTGCTTCCTTTTTTTGGAGGATAGTGTCTTGGTTCTGTTTGGGATAGCATGATCAATGCACTCGTGTAAGTGCTTATAGAGTGTATTTGTGTAGGATTTAGCAGTTGCAACTGTATTGTCCATCTGCATGGGTGTCATGAAGTTTACAACTTCTGTCTTAAGAAGCAGTTCAAATGATGAATGCTGACATGTGTGACGTGGCTGTGATAATACGCAAGTACCGACCAGAGTCTACTCTACTTATACCTAATTAGTCTACACAGGTTTACCCAGTAAGAACACACACTACTCTTACATTATCTATGTTCTTTGCTATGTGAATGTCACTATACATAATCTTCACCACCAGAAATTCCTCTTCATAACTGTACTGTAGATCACAACTCTGTGTGCTGTTATACCTAACATGTAGCTCAAGAAGCACCATGCATTTTGTACCTAATAACATGCTTTTTCTTCAAACATTAGTAGAGAAATTAGCTGCTGGCAAGAAGAAAATACACATGCTACTGTTTTCCAAGCCACTTAGATGCACACCTTACCAGTGAATGTAAACAATAAACATCATTTGTTGCTATATATATATATATATATATATATATATATATATATATATATATATATATATAACATATATATATATATATATCATATATATATATATATATATATATATATGTTATATATATATATATATATATATATATATATATATATATATATATATATAAAATATGTTTGATAATGCATTGTCTATATTCTTGTAAACAGTTTTTCTCTTTGTGCATTTCCTGCTTAATTTTCTCCATATCTAGCTGACACAAAATCCCTTATCATAGAGTTATTTCTGTGCCCATCTGGCAGTATTGTCTTATATTACTGTTATGCAGGCATTCTTGCACACAGGTGCCATAGGCTATAACTGCATCTACCCATAGATAAACGCCTGAAAAATGTAATGCACTGCGTGACATTACTTAACTCATGATCTGGCTACAGATGTAAAGTGTTGTAGTAATGTACTTTAATCATTTGTACTTTTATTTCTCTAGCTACTGATACAGCTGGTGTGCCTACCCATAGCTAAATGGCAAAAAGCAATGTGTTGTGATGTATATAACGTGTGCTTAAAAACATTGTAGTAAAATCACTTTTTCTTTTATGTCTACTGTTCTTGAGAATTATGGTTGTAGGGCTTCACTTGAAAAAAAGATCACTGATACATTTGCACTTACCTAGTCAACAAAACTCTTTTATTTATGTATAAATTCATTCATTTTAATTCTGATACCCAATTTATCCATTTTAGTACTGTCTTGGAGTAAAAGTCTATCCTAACAGTTAGTAGACATAAGGCAGAGTAACTTATCCTGAATAGGATGCCAGTTTACTGTTGGATATGCATACATTCCAACACACGACATGAACAGATGCATGTAATTTGAAGGATCACCAATTCACCTATAGCATGTTTTTTGGATGTGAGACAAACCAGGCATTCACACAGAACCCATGTGGACATAAAAATAGAATGCAGATTTTTATACTAAATGTACCCTGCAAGGAACCAAACTGTGAAGTCAAGTGCTGTGAAGCTACAGACGTAAACAGCAAACCACTCTATCAGACTGTCAACAAATATAAGTACACATATAAATAAACATATGTAAACATGATACTATCATTCAGCCTTCTTTCATCCAGGTGATGTTTATATGTGCATTTTAGTAACTGTACAATTCTCTTGACTGCTGCAGTGTGTAGGTTTCTGTTCACTTTGTTGCACTGTATGCAACCTGTAAACTTGAGCTCAAAGGATTATTTGCTATAATGCTTTGTTATTAAACAAATTTGTCTATTACATCACATAAGGAAAACAACAATAAGCAAATGAGATATTAGGAGATGATTTGCTATTTACATGATATAATTTAGAAATAAAACAAATAAAAACATAACAGTGCATATACTGCAGAAGTGTTAAGAAAAGCTAAGTAATGTATTTACCAATCAGAAATCTAAATGCAGGTTCAGCCTTGGGTCCAAGAATCTTAATCTTCTTAAAAACTGGGAAGGAGACGGCATATTTCCCTTTAACAAAGGCTTCAATCTGTCTCTCTGAATCTGGTTCTAACTGTCCATACTGGTTACAAGGAAAGGCTAGGACTGTGAAGTGATTAGGCCCATATTCTCGGTACAATTCCTGCAGTGCTCTATAATTTCTGTCTGCGTGCTGGCAGTAACTGGCCACGTTTACAACTAAGGATGCCTGGAGTATAAACCAAAGGAAAGAGAGAGAAATAGCATTAGTGGAAGTAAAAACATGGAGTTCTTTACTACACAGGCCTCATTTGATAATTCACTTTACTAGTTACAAATATTTAAACATTTCTCTCTGTATACATAGCAGAATGGTTAAAGCAGTATTACAAGAATGTAAAAATGTGGTTGGTTCACACTTTAGTAAGAAATAGATGTGCTGCAAAGCACTGTTTTTTGACATTAACATTTTCTTTAAAATGCAGTGTATGAAGACGCATATGTTTTAAAAGTATACCACAGCATATATTGAAGCATTGTAATATAGTTGTGCAAATCTTCAGCACAAAATAACATTTTCTTAAAAGAAAAAAGAATTATATGTGCAATTGTTTTTTTTAATTCTGACTCCATAACCTTTAGTTTCACTGTTTCTTCATGCTGTTTAGTGTATGTTAAAAGTATACTTGTAAAAGTAACATAATCTAATTATCATTTACAAATAATCATAGGCATCAAACAATTTATTTAAAATCTAAGTAAAACAGTTAACCTTCTTTGAAATCAACATATTCTGATACTTGGACAAACATCTGTGCTGTGAACTTACTTTGCCTTTGAATTTTCCCAGTGAAACCATCTTTCCTCTCAAATCCATCAGCTCAAAAGAATAAAAGTCCTTTGGTTGGGGTTTGAAGAGTTTTAGCTGAAGTATACATAATATTGCTGTGCACAACACCATAGAAAGAAACACAACAAACATCCTTGCTTTTGGGATGGAGCATTTTAAAGGATAGGTTACTAGGGGCTCCATTTTGGTAACGCAACAGTGTAAACGACAGCTGCAAGCCTCTGCAGGCGTGGAATGCAAGACTGAACTGTAACATGAAACCAAGGGGCAACAAAGGCAACATCAGTCAAAGTACATCACAAAAACTCAGGGCAAGGCTTATGTAAAAGTACCATCCCTTTTCAGAGAAAATGAACAAAATCTGAATTTATTTTCCTAATTGGTGTACTACATATTGTCTTGGTATAATTATTTTCATTTTAAATAATACATGCATCTTTCTGACTCTGAGTTTACAAGCACATAAATACAAATGTACATATCCAGAAGAAAACATTAAAAATGTTCAGACACATAATCCTACCTTGAAAATAAATGGACAGCATGGGTGAAGATATAAACCATCTATGTATTTTTCCCCATCAACCTCACAGGATTTTGAAATGCATAACTTCTAAACCATCTTTTTATCATTGTAAAATACATACTTCTTACACATAATCTCGACTTCCAGTAAAAATTAAAAAGAAACAAATACCAAAATAATGTCTGTACTACCTTTTGATAAATTTTACATTTCTGGACTGAAACAAGTACTTTGGAAGATACAGTCAGCTGTTCTCTAAAGAAACTATATTATATGTATTGTCATTAAAATAATCATTTTTTACTGAAAGAGAAACCTTGATATGATAAACTGCTTCATAACTGAAAGAAAAGTACAAAAATCTGACGTCAGGTAAGAACTACTAAGAATCATTCAATGTTTTTTTTTCTTACTCATTATGGTCCTACCTATAACACTATCTTGGCATCACAGAGCTTGCCCAGTATTTGTATACCTCCATACATAGTCACTCTTTATGCACTATTGCCCTAATTTATTATTTTAAGTCTCATGTGCCACCTCATTTTTAAATATTATTATTATTATTATTATTATTAAATATTAGTAATCCCCGTGAAAATGTAAAGACTGCCACACCATTTTATGCCTGTGCAAGTGACATCTCCCCTTTCTCTCTCCCAGTGTCCATTCCTGAATCTGTATGCATATAGGCAGGGAAACATGCAGTTTAGTGAACTGCATGCCATCATATTTCAGTATTCCAGAAAACATTTCAACAAACCATGCGTAGTAGTCCATACTGCAGACCATCCTCAGAGTTACTATTTTTAAAAGGGCTGGTGGGGTGTGCAGAGGACAACAAACAGCATGAGGAGACATTAAACAACAGCAGAGTCACAGGATTGTCTGATTTCTCCACTGCAATGGGATCTCAGAGTTATTATATATAAAGTTATAGGGGCATGGGGATGAAGGGAAATTTTGCAACAAAAACAGTATTTTCTTTGTTTTCAGTTAATTCAATGGTTTGAATAAGTTGTGATGTGTGCTTTATTATATACTGAATTTCAATGGAGCTTAACTGTGATTATTCAATATAGTCAATATTCATCTCTCTCTTCAGACATATATATCTATATCTAATCTATATCTATCTACATACATATATATATATATATATATATATATATATATATATATATTTGTGTGTGTGTGTGTGTGTGTGTGTGTGTGTGTGTGTGTGTGTGTGTGTGTGTGTGTGTATATAGATGTTATATGGTTTTCTGTTTGCATTTATTGCCTGCTGCAATTCAGAGAAAATTTCATGGTGGTATAGACGATTGAAATGGGTCTATATTATCTTGTTGAAATGACATAAAGTACAGTTTTGTACCTACCATAAATGTAGATGTTCGAGTGCTAATACAGCTGCAGTAATCACAGATGGGTTTTCTGCCGTCAGGCGAGTCCTCGGTCGGCCGAATTCCAAAGTCTAGGTCCGGCGTCGGTTGTTGTCGCTTTCTTTCATGACGTCAGTGCGACAGGGGTATATAAGACACAGCCGATGCCATTTTCTTCAGTCTTTCTTGCCCCAGATGTCAGGTGCCCCCAGAAGGAAGGCAATACATAAATTATATATATATATATATATATATATATATATATATATATATATATATATATATATAGTCAAGCAATGCAATATAATCAAAAATCAGTAGTTGCAAGCAAATACACCATAGAAGGATAACCCAATCAGGTTGTATGAGGAGGTGTTAGCCACTAGGCCTTTACCAAGAGGGAAGGAGGGAGGGAACTGTACCTGTATTAGCACTCGAACATCTACATTTATGGTAGGTACAAAACTGTACTATGTTCATCGTGCATACAGCTGCAGTAATCACAGATGGGTAGAATCCCAAAGCTATGCACAGGGTGGTAGGCACTAGGTGGAACTGGGAGCAGCCAGAATGCCCTGCAACACAGCAGTGGCAAAGCCTGCTCTAGTTTTGGAGTATAAAGGCAGGTGGTAGTGTTTTGTGAAGGTATGCACAGAACTCCAAGTGGCTGCCTCCAAAATATCTTTGGTAGGGACTCCTCTGAGGAAGGCTGTAGAGGTAGCTGTGGCCCTTGTGGAGTGGGATCTGATGCCTGTAGGAACAGGTTTGCCATGAAAGGAGTAACAAAGCCGTATGCAGTGGCCTATCCATTTTGAAATTGTCTGTTTGGAAATTGGCTTCCCTTGAGCTCCTACAGCATAGGACACAAAAAGTTGTTCTGATTTCCTGAAGGGCTGTGTTCTGTCCAAATAGTAACGTAGCTGTCTATGGATGTCTAAGGAATGTAGCAGCCTTTCCCCTTTGTTTTGAGGATTGGGGTAAAAGGTAGGTAAGTGTATGGCCTGATTTAAAGCTACCCTGGATACTACCTTAGGCATAAATGACAGGTTGGTTCGTAGGGAAACCCTGTCCTGATGGAAGATGAGAAAGGGCTGCACAGCCATGAGGGCTTGTAGTTCCGAAACCCTACAAGCTGAGGTAATGGCCAGAAGGAAAGCTGTTTTCCAGGACAAATATTGCAAATCTGTTGAGGCAGCTGGTTCAAAGGGAGGTAATGGTAATTTTTCTAGAATGTAGTTAAGATCCCAGGCTGGTATTGGTTGTTTCCTTGGAGGTCTTATATTCTTAGCTCCTCTGAGGAACTGTCTTAAAAGTGGGTGAGAGAATAAGGGTGGATCAGTGTTGTATTCTGCAGAAATGGCTGAGGCATGAATTTTGATGGAGGAAAATGAAAGTCCACTGTTCAACAGCTCAGCTAGATACTGTAATATCTGAGGCAAATTCAGTTTTCTAGGATCCTGGCCTTTTTCTCATTCCAAGCATAAAACCGTTTCCATTTTATGGAGTAAGCCTTTCTAGTAGATGGCCTTCTGGCCTCCAAAATGACATCCTGCACCTCTTTGGAGAGTAGGGTCTGTTGTGGTGTTAAGGAATTTTCCATGCAGTCAGATTGAGTGTTTTCAGCTGACTGTGAAGAGTTTTGTAGCTGTGCTGAGTCAGTAGAAGAGGCATTAGAGATAGGGTCCAGGGAGGAGTATGTGTTAGGCTCCTCAGGAGTGGGTACCAGTGTTGTCTTGGCCAGTCTGGAGCAATCAGTATCATCTTCGGTCTGTCTGCTCTTGCTTTCAAGAGCACCCTGGGCAGAAGAGGCAAAGGTGGGAAAGCGTAAACTGTCCATGCTGCCCAACTGAAAGAAAGGGCGTCCACTCTCCAGGCCTTTGGATGAAAGGTCCTTGAACAGAACTTTTCAATTGATGATTCCTGTGGGAAGAGAGATGTCTGGCCTTCCCCACGCTTGGATTATCTTTGTAAACACTTGAGGATGCAACTTCCATTCGTGGGTCTGTCATATTTCTGCTTAGATTGTCTGCCAGCGTGTTTTCCAATCCTGGCAAGTACTGTGCTTGAAGTTCGATTTGCCATTCCAGAGCCAAGTTCCAAAGTGACATGGCTAGCCTGCACAGGGGGTATGAATGTGTTCCACCTTGTTTGTTTATGTACCACATTACTGTGGTGTTGTCTGTTCTTATCAATAATTGCCCTGGATGCAGGAGGTCCTTGAAAATTGTAATTGTAATTGCATTTATCACTGCTAGCATTTCTTTTTGATTGATGTGAAGGTGCTTTTCCTTTTGGGACCATTTGCCCTGAATGCACCTGTCTGTCATGTGCACCCCCCAGGTGTAGTCTGAGGCATCTGTTGTGATGACTTGATTTGCTTGAGGCTTGCAGAATGGAAGACCTGTGTTTGTTTGGCATGCTTGGGCCCACCATAGAAATTCCTTTTGCAAACATGGGATTATTGGTATTATTGTTTCCAAACTGTGGCTGTGTTGAGACCATAGGTTTTTTAGGTACCATTGAAGTTTCCTCATATGCAACTTTGCACATGGGATTAGAAGAATGCCAGATGCCATGAAGCCCAGAGCCTGCAGGATTTTCCTTGCAGTGAGCCTGGTACAATTTGCTAGTATTTTGAAGTAATGAGTTAGTTGCCCCTGTTTTTCTGGCATAAGATAGGCCATCTGGGTGTTTGTGTCCAAGTTGGCACCCAGGAAAGTTATTTTCTGAGATGGTGTTAGACTGGATTTCTCTTTGTTGACTGTGTATCCCAGAGAATTCAATAACCGTGTTACATAAGCCGGATGTTCCAGAAGTATGTGCTTGTTGTCCGCTTGGATCAGGCAGTCGTCCAGATAAGGGTAAATTTGTATCCCTTGAAGTCTGCAGTAGGCAATTACTGATGCCAGGCATTTCGTGAATACTCTGGGCGCAGTAGATAAGTCAAAGGGCAATGCAGAGAATTGATAGTGTACATGTACACAGACAACCCTCTCCTCCTCCCACAAAACACAAATACATGCGAGAGATGCAACTATACGGCCAAACTGGAGGCTGAGCTCTCTCAACATAGGACTGGCAAGACCAGTCAGGAGGAGAAGGTTACCACACACACTATAGACCCAGTCTCACATATTACCATTACAACCTCAAATCATACACATAAACACACAAAGACATACTCGGAGGCTCTGATCAAAAATCTACCAAAACAGCAGAGGCCACCAAAGCAGACACCCAAACAACCACCACCTCAGCAGATAATATCTGCAAGACACAGACCTCACAGTCAGACTGTCAAAGAGTCACAGCCCTTGGGGCCAAACACAATGTCAGACACACTAGTCATTGGTGACTCCATAGTCAGACACACTGACGTCCCGCCACCAGACTGAGTAAGGAGAAGGTCACAGTAAGCTGCCTGTCGGGCTAGAATCCGCCACATAACGCAAGAACACAGGTCTCTCAAGAGCAGGTACAAATATGACACAGTCGTTGTACACACTGGTGTAAACGACCTGAGACGCACCTCCTTGGACTACATGAAAAGAGACATTGAGGAGCTCTCTGATTATGTAGCCCAGACAGGTATGACCCTGACCTTGAGCAGTATCCTACCTTCACCAAGTATGATGCCACAATACAGAGATTAGATGATCAGCTTTAACAATTGGCTTAAACACTGGTGTCATTCAAAGGGGATCCAGTGTCTGTCTGCCTGGGATGACATGCTGGACAAGCCACGCTGCAAGGGACGGCTTGCACCTGTCACCCTGGGATTCCGGATAGTGGCAAAGGCGCTTGCCACCCCCATAGTGCCTTTTTTAGGCAAGGCACAAATTCTAAACCTACCACCCTAGAACACACAAAAAGGAAAAACTAAGGGTAATGCTGCTCAATGCCAGAAGTCTAAATCTCAAAATGCACTCGAGGCCCTTCTCAGTATGGAGAACATCGATGTCTGTGCTGTGACAGAAACCTGGTTCAAGGATCCTGAGAGCACCCCAGCTATCAGGTTTTACCTCATATCATGCGTTCCGGCCCCAAAATCTGGACAATACCAAGAAAGGAGGGGGGATATCCATATTCATCAAGGACACCCACACCTCAAGACTGGTGGCAACGCACAATGCATCGGAGACCATCCAGGTGCAATTAACCATAGGCAAGACTGCTCTGCAAATTGTAGCATGTTACAGGCCACCCTCACAAACTCAGGAACCTCACATGGCCTTCCTGAAAACACTAGAGGGGATAAATGTATCACCAAACACCATCATACTAGGTGACTTCAATTACCCTAATATAGACTGGGAACACTACTCAAGCCCAAACACCCTAGCCCAAAAGTTCCTGGAATTCATAAACTCAAATGCCATGGAACAACTAGTCACCATCCCCACAAGAGGAGATAACATACTTGATCTCATCATCACGAACATGGGAGCACAATGTTCAACACCGAGGTGTACCTCACTGGTGAGATCAGACCACAAACTAATCTCGCTGGAGGTCCTCATCCCACCCCCACCTGAAATAAAAAGACCACAGTAAAGAACTTCTCAAAAGCTGACTTCACACTTCTAAAGACTAGTGTGGTCTCCTTTAAGGCCCCGAGCCGTGGAAAACAGTACTCAAGCCGCTGTATCACTTACAAATGCCTTCTACCAGCACCTGCAGGACTGCATGGATAAGGCAATCCCAAGCAAAACAAAGACTCTTTGTACCAAAGGCAAGCCCAGTCTGGTGGACCCCAGCCATAAACAAACTCTACAACAAAAGGAGGAAGCTACTACAAGATAGAGCAAAAATCCTTAAAAGGTAAGACACCCTTGATCACTATAAGTAAAAACTAAGAGCTCTCATAAAATCATCCAAAGCAAATTTGAGAGAAAAATAGCTAAAGACTCAAAAGACAATCATAAGGCCTTCTTTAGCTATGTTAGAAACCTGGGAGGAAACTCCCAGATATGCTCAGAGCTAGTTCAAAATGATGTGAAGATTACTGATCCTACAGACATTGCCAACATACTGGCTGACAGGTTCAGTGCAAACTTCTCCCCTCCCCAAAGGAGAGATATCTATACCAAACGATTGCAGCCCCCAAACATCTCCAGCCCAAGTGAGAACTGCTCTCTCCAAAGGAAAAAACACAGCATCCATGGGACCTGATGGTGTCCCCGGCTGTGTGCTCCATGAACTCAATGAGGAATTAAACTCACAGCTAGGACAGCTGTTTAATCAAAGTCTTACCTCTGGATACGCACTCCAGGGAGTGGCGTGCTGCAACTGTGGTACCACTTCACAAAGGCGGTGCCTCCACCGACCCTGGAAATTACCGCCCATTAGCTTGACAAGCCTTATCTGCAAAGCCATGGAGAGGATCATAATGGACCTCATAAATAAAGACATAGGAATTTGCAGACTTTGGATCCAACCCAGTTTGGCTTTGTCAAAGGCAGATCATGCCTTTTAAACTTGGTTGACTTTTTCAAACAGTCACCAAAGCCATTGATGAGGGAAAGGCAGTCCATACAGCCTACCTTGATCTGGCTAAGGCCTTCGATACAATACCCCATTCGGTATCATTGAAAAACTCATCAGCTTAAATGTCAACCCATACATCACAAGATGGGTTGCAAACTGGCTGAGTGACAGAACCCACAGGGTCAGAGTGGCTGGCCATGTCAGACTCAAAGCCTGTCACAAGTGGTGTCCCACAGGGCTCAGTCCTGGGCCCTCTTGTTTGGCATCTACTTTTCCAAGTACAAGCAAACACAGGAGGGTTATGGCTGACAAAGTTTGCAGATGACTGCAAACTGGGCCATAGTAGAAAACACATCTGACACAGATATCCTTCAGAAGGGTCTCACAGAAACGGATAACTGGTGCCAGAGCCACGGCCTAAAGTTAAATGCCAAAATGCATAGTCATACCCTTCGGGAAAAACAAGGTTACCCCTAGCTACCAAATAGGTGGCAATCCACTGAGCACAGAAGAAGTTATCAGGGACCTGGGGACCCAGGTTGATAGTAGTCTGTCATTCGACACCCATGTAGCTAAAGTAGTTAGGAAGACCTTCTACATTGCCCACCTTATCATGAAGGGATTCTCATCTAGATCAAGGGAGGTCATAGTCTCCTTTACTCATCACTCATCAGACCAATGATTGAGTACAATGCCCCATTCGGAATGTATCTGACCCGACACTTGCAGCAGCTGGAGAGGCCACAAAGTTCCTCACCAAAAGGATAAAGGGTCTCAAAATCTGTCCTATGCTGCCCGACTGAAAGAACTCCAGCTCTATTCAGTCGCCATCGCTTGCTCAGAGGTGACCTTTGCCTAACATACAAGGCCATGTCAAACCCAGATTTGATGAATATGCTTCACCTCAAAAATCTAGATCCATCAGAGCCACAAGGGCGGGAGACTTAAACCTTGACACGGCTATTAATAGGACGTGCTGGAGGGATAGATTCATCACCCAAAGACTCCTATGCTGTGGAACAAAATCCCGGTACATGTGAGGCAGAGCACCTCGCTGGCCTTGTTCAAGAGAAATCTTGACCAATGGATGGGAGATCGCAGATATACCCCAGGGATTACCTCAGTGTCACTGCTCGACAGAGGCACAGCAAAATAATGGGTATAGTTCCCCATACTAAAGGGGTGGCGTAAGCCACAAAACGATGGGCTAGGCTTGTAAATGCCCTCGGGCAGATAGCCTAGTATGAACCTATGAACCTATAAACCTATTGAACCTGCAAGAAATCTGAGGTATCTTCTGCAGCTTTGTCTGATTGGGACATGCAGGTATGCCTCCTTGAGGTCCAATGTTACCAGCCAAAACTCCTTGTCCAGCATGGGAAGAAGCTGCTGTAATGTGAGCATCTTGAATTTTGGTACGAGTAGAAATGTGTTTAGGATGGATAAGTCCAAAATGGGTCTCCAGTCGGTTCCTTTCCTTGGTACCAGAAAAAGTCTGGAATAAAAACCTTGACCTTGTTCGTGAGTAGGTACCTCTTGAATAGCTTTCATGGCCATAAGCTTTGAAATTTGTATTTGAGCCTCTGCCCTTTGATTGTGTGGCAGGTTCAACATGCCTCTCATTTTTGGAAGAGTGTGAAAATGAAATCTGTAGCCTCTGTTTATAATGTCCAGGATCCATTTGTCTGTTGTGATAATATGCCAATTTCTTGTAAATAATGCCAGCTTTCCTCCCAAGGGTGCTGTCAGCTGAGACTTGCTTGGCATGAAAAGGGGGAAGTCATTGGGTTTGTTTCCTGTATTGCTGTGCACTGTCTTCGCCACCTCTTGGTGCTAGAGTTTGCCATTGTCTGCCTCTATATGATCCTTGAGGTTGTCCTCTGCCCCTTGTGCGCCTGTATCTACCTCTTTGTGGCTTGTCCATGGCTGGAAAGGACCAGTTTTTTGAAGGCCAATTTCTGCTAAAATGTGGTGGTTGAACCTGTAGAAAAGCTTTGACAGTTTGCATAGATTTAGCTTTTTCTTCCATTTTCCGTAGTATCTCCTCAGCATTAGTACCAAATAGTACATCCTTTTGTAAAGGAGCATCTAGTAGCTTAGCTTTAACATGGTCAGGCAAGGTTTGTTCCCTAAGCCAGGCATGTCTACGAATGACTGATCCTGTCACAGCAGCTCTACTTGAGGCCTCTAGGGCATCATAGCCACATTGTAAGGTGTGTTTACCCACTTGTTCTGCACTATGCATCATATCCTGCAACTCCTTCAAATCTGGTTGTTCAGGTTGAGACATTTTATTTCTTAATTGTGATAACAGAAACTGCTGATATTTAAGCATATGGAACTGACAATTTAAGGCCCTCATGGCTAGGGTGGCCGAGGTGTATACCTTTTTCCCCACCTTCTAAGGATCTAGACTCTCTCGGAAAGTAGTGGGTTCTTAGCAGTAGAGGCCTACATTCCCTTGGGACCTTGAGAAATGGTTTCAGGGTCAGTATTATGGCTTTTGTAAAGAAATTGGTGAGAGTTAGGAACTCTGTAGTACCTATCAGGCTTGACTGGGGCAGGAGGCAGGGAATCTGGATTTAGGCAAGCCTCCGAGTAAACATCATCAAGTATGTCCAAGACAGGAGGTATCGCCAGAGGTCTGTGCTGAGGTAACAAAAGAAATTCCCTAAGTCTTTTCTTGGAATCAGAAAAGTCTTGGCCTTCCCAATGGAAGTGTTCCCTCAAGGTGTGCAAGGTTTCTCCAAAAGAGAAATCCTCTGGGGGAGATACAGAAGGAATGGACTGCTCAGCATCCGAATCTTCAAAAGGGGAGTACGAGTGTTCCTCTTCATCAGAATGTTCTGAAAAAATGGAGTCCTGGTCAGAAGAGGGAGAAGCTTCCTCCACTCTGGGTCTCTTGTCTGGAGGGGGTTGGGAACCCCTGATAAGAGTAATTAAATCCTCAGCCATTTTTAGCATCTGCTTTTTAGGCATGGGGCCTGGAGATGGGCCCTGTGCAACAGGCCTCTTGGGATGCATGGCCGATTTGGACTTAGTAAAGGCCTTTATGGAGAAGGAAGATGAGGGTCTAAAGACACCATGGGTGAAAGTGGACCTGTCCACATTAGGAGGCTCAACACTCACAGTGGCTTCGGTGGTTGTAGTCTGGGTATGGGCCGAGGTACCTGCGATCTCGGTTACAGAGGACACCGCCAAAGAAGTGTCGTCGGTAGTCAGGGGCTGCATAGGCACCTTGCTGAGAACCGGACCACGTGTAGCCAGTTTTGGCATGGTGTCGGTGGAGACCGCGGACCTCGCATGTCGGTCTTTGTCCTTGTGTTTTTTGGACAAAATGGTAGTCGGAGTATCCAACGACATTTTATAATCAAAGGCTTTACCAAAAAAGTGCTGCTTAACTCCGCCCGACACTTAATAGCGTTTATTGAAAGTAGCGACAGAGGCCGAGACGTCGTGGTCTGGGCCTAAACAAGGTATGCAGAGGGAATGGAAATCCTTATGCGGTATTTGCTTCCCACAAGAAATACAATTGTTAACTTTGTCTGACATCGGTCTGAGGCAAGAAAAGTTTCCCCAGTGGGGTACTTAGCTTTAAAGAAGACTTTGGTTTCCAATTATTCGTAATTTCAGGAGCTGACCGACCGGCACTTGCGAACTGCTTCTGCTTCGGTCACCGCGCGGCAAAAAAGACTGAAAAAAATGGAGTCGGCTGTGTCTTATATACCCCTGTCGCACTGACGTCAGGAAAGAAAGCGACAACAACCGACGCCGGACCTAGACTTTGGAATTCGGCCGACCGAGGACCCGCCTGACGGCAGAAAACCCATCTGTGATTACTGCAGCTGTATGCACAATGAATATCAGTGAATGCCATTTCGACAACAAATAAACAGAAAACTACAAAAACAACGAATGCCCAGGTCACCGATTTTTAAAATCGGTAGACCAACAAGACACAACACACCAGTTAAAACATTTCAAGGTGGGGGGTTTTGCCCCTCACACCCCCTAAGTATACCAATTCTGAGATAGCACTACAGTGGGGTAAAGGGCAATGTGCTGGCAACGGCCAAGCAATTTTTTTCCCTAGGAAATAAATTACTGACTTGAGCTTTCGCTGTATTTCCAGTTCACTGTTTATTTGTCGTCGAAATGGCATTCCCTGTTATGCCATTTCGACAAGATAATATAAACCAGATTGAATTATGTAATAGTCGAACTTCAGGAGATCAACCATTACATAATGCAAGAAATTCCCTTTCTTTTTGGTTGCACAACCCTTGAATTAGTTTATTTAAGTTCACAGGGTGAGGGAGTGCTCCATAATCAGGGGGGTGTAGAGGGGATGAAGTTCTCCACATCAAAGCTGTTTCTTCATTGTTTTTAGGAGATTGTAAATAAAATCTATTGGTTTGCATTTGCAATCACTTTAGATAAATTATTTGAAACTGTGTCGAATGTCATCTTCAGTGAGGTTGTGCGATGTTTACTCTCTTACACTTTCATTTGTGAGTACTCGTTATATATTTATACATATAAATACATATATAAATATAAATATATATATATATATATGTGTGTGTGTGTGTGTGTATATATATATATATATATATATATATATATATATATATATATATATATATATATATGTATATATGTATATACACATATATATGGATCTATGTCAGATGATCACCTCAATGGCAACACTCAGATCTGCTCTGAGTTACAGCACAATGGCACTAACTATACAGAACCAACTGATATTGCCAACATCCTGGCAGATAGGTTCAGTGCTAACTTTACCCCCCCTCTCACCCCCTAAAGGACCCATCTCTATGCCGGAAGAATGCAAAGTTCCTGTAATCACGGCTGCACAGGTAAAAACCACACCCTCCAAAGCCAAGAACATAGCATCCATGGAACCTGACAACATCCCAGGCTGTGTTCTACATGAACTACAGAATGAGCTGGCACCCCACCTAAGTACCATGTTCAATCATAGCCTCACCTCAGGCTTTGTGCCCACTGAATGGTGCACAGCGACGGTTATCCCACTCCACAAAGGGGGAGCCACCATGGACCCCGGGAACTACCGCCCCATTAACCTGATGAACCTGGTCTGCAAGGTCATGGAACGTATCATCATGGAACTTATAAACAAAGACATTGGTAATCTCCAAACTCTGGATCCTACCCAGTTTGCGTTTGTAAAAGGCAGATCATGTCTTCTAAACCTGATAGACTTCTTTGAAGCAGTGGCCAAAGCTGTAGAAGAGGGTAAGGTGGTTCACACAGCCTATCTAGATCTCGCCAAAGCTTTCAACACCATCTCCCACTTTGGAATTATAAATAAACTCACTAAACTAGGTATAAATCCCTATGTCACAAGATGGGTTACCAACTGGCTCACTGACAGAACCCACACTGTGAAAGTAGCAGACTCCAAATCCAGCTTCAGACCAGTGACAAGTGGAGTACGACAGGGTTCAGTCCTGGGTCCTCTCCTGTTTGGTATCTATTTCTCTGAAGTACAGGCTAACACAGAAGGTCTTTGGCTAACAAAGTTCACAGATGACTGCAAACTAGGAGCCATAATCAAAACTCTTAACGATGTGGACATCCTACAAAAAGGCCTCACTGAGACAGATGCCTGGTGTCAAAGCCATGGCCTCAAGCCTCTGTACCCATGAACTACCACATAGGCGGTTGTCTACTTAACACTGAAAGTGTGATAAGAGACCTTGGGACACAGGTGGACAGTAGTCTCTCCTTTGATAATCACATCGGCACAGGAAATACTTCTGCGTGACACACCTCATCACAAAAGGTTTCTCATCTAGGAAAAAAGAGGTCATTATTCCCCTCTACTCGTCATCATTAGACCCATTATAGAGTACAACTCCCCTTTTGGTATGTACCTCACAAGACATCTACAATAACTGGAAAGGCTGCAGAAATACCTCACAAAGAATATTACCGGCCTCAAAGAGATGCCCTACGCAGACTGCCTCAGAAAAATCCAGCTTTACTCCGTCGCATATGGCCTACTCAGGGGTGATCTCTGCCTAGCATACAAAGCTATGTCAAACCCAGAGATGATGGACATGCTCCACTTAAAGAAGTCCCAATCTCTCCAAGCTACACACTCTAGGGACCTAAACATGGTCACCACAATAAACAGAACATGCTGGAGGGATAGATTCCTATCCCAGAGACTCCCCATATTCTGGAATAAACTACCTATCTATATCAATCAAAGTTCCTCATTAGCACTCTTCAAGAAAAACTTGATAACTGGATGGGAAAAAGGAAATTCACCCCGGGGATCATTTCTGTGGCTCTGCTTGAAGGTGGCACAGGAAAATAATTTTCTTGGATGGCGAAAGCCAGGGTACCTTTTTGGCTAGGCTTATATAGGCCCTAGGGCCAATAGCCTAATACCTACCTATGAACCTATGATTGAGTTTTCAGACACTGGAAATTCATATGGACAAGACCATATGATCGGGATTCTGAAAACACAAACATCAAAAAAAAAATCTACTTTTTTATGTTTATGCAGGGGGTATGGGGGTTGTGCCCTCCACACCCCTTGCAAATTATCTATACCAACTCCAAGATTGCACTAAAGTGAAGAAAAGGGTAAATTTCCCGATCCTCGCTGTACTGTGATCTCCATTCAAAAGCTTTGTGTTTTCAAAAACTCGCTCATATGGTATTCACTGATAGGGATCCACACACATAGATATATATATATATATATATATATATATATATATATATATATATATATATGTGTGTGTGTGTGTGTGTGTGTGTGTGTGTGTGTGTGTGTGTGTGTGTGTTGTGTGTGTGTGTGTGTGTGTGTGTGTGTGTGTGTGTGTGTGTGTGTGTGTGTGTGTGTGTGTGTGTGTGTGTGTGTGTGTGTGTGCGCGCGTATATATATATATATATATATATATATATATATATATATATATATATATATATATATATATATATATATATATATATATATATGTATATATATATGTGTGTGTGTGTGTGTGTGTGTGTATGTGTGTATGCACACAGATATAGGTTCATAGGTGTGTACTAGGCTAATGGCCCTGGTGCCTTTACAATCCTAGCCCATAGGATTACCCTGGCATCGTGCCACCTGACATTAGTTCTCAGTTCCTCTGTCGAGTAGACCCACTGGAGTGATCCCCAGGCTGAATTTTCTATTTCCCATCCACTCATCAAGATTTCTCTTGAAGAGGGCCAGTAAGGTGCTCTGTTTGACATGTATGGGAAGTGTATTCCATAGCATGGGCAGTCTCTGGGTTATGAACCTGTCCCTCCAGCATGTTCTGTTGATTGTGGTAATGAGACCAGAGCTGTGGATGAGCTCTCTGGAGCATATGGTGAGGAAGAATTGGGATTTCTTTAGATGTAGCATTTCTAACAGAGCTGGGTCAGACAAGGCTTTGTAAGTCAAGCAGAGATTGCCTCTAAGTAGGCTATATGAGACAGATAATACTTGGAGTTTTTTTGAGTCTGTCCATATAAGACAACTGTTTAAGGCCTAGGATCATCTTTGTGAGTTACTTTTCTGGCCTCTCCAGTTGTTGCAGGGGTCTGGTGAGGTGCATGTCAAATGGGGCATTGTACTCGATGATTGGCCTAATGAGGGAAGAGTAGTGGGAGACAATGACCTCTTTTTTCCTGGATACAAAACCCTTAGTAATGAGATGTGCCACATAGAAGGACTTTCTGACCACAGTGACAATGTGGTGGTCAAAAGAGAGGGTGGTGTTAACCTGTGTTCCCAGATCTCTTATAACGCCTTCTGTGTTTAGTGGGCTAACATGGATGTGGTAATTCATGGGAACCGAGTTTTTCCCAAAGGGGATGACGACTCATTTTTTGGCATTGAGCTTAAGACCATGGCTCTGACACCAGTCATTGGTCTCAGTGAGACCTTTCTTCAGGATGCCAGCATCACTTGGGGAGTTTCAGCTAGAGTCCCTTTGTGTTGGCTTGGACTTCAGAGAAGTAGATACCAAACAGGAAAGGACCCAGGACTGAACCCTGTGCGACTCCACTCGTGACTGGTTGGCAATCTGACTTGGAGTCAGCTACGTTCACATTGTGGGTTCTGTGAGTCAGTTTGCCACCAACCTAGTGACATAGGGGTTTGATGTCTAGCTTAGTAAGTTTTTCTATGATTTCTGAGTGGGGAATGGTATCAAAGGCCTTCACCAGATCAAGGTAGGCTGTATGAACCACCTAGCCTTCATCCACAGCTCTGGTGACTGACTCAAAGAAGGTGACCAGGTTGAGCAGGCATGATCTACCCTTCACAAAACCAAACTGTGTGAGATCCAGGGTTTGGAGATTCCCTGTATCCTTATTTATTAGGTCCATGATGATGCGTTCCATAGCTTTGCATATCAGACACATCAGACTAATGGGGTGATATTTCCCAGGGTCTTTAGTCGCTCCTCCTTTGTGGAGAGGGATGACTATAGCAGTGCGCCATTCTGTAGGGACAAAGCCTGAGGTGAGGCTGTGATTGAACTGGGCACACAGGTGTGGTGCCAGTTCACTCTGTAGTTCATGTAGAACACAGCCATGGGTATTGTCAGGTCCTATAGAAGCTGTATTCTTGGCCTTGAACAGTGCTGTTTTAACCTGTGCAGCAGTAATACTGGGTGCCTGGCAGTCTACTGGTATTGTGATTGGTCCTTTGGGGGGGAGGGGTAAAGTTGGTACTGAACTTGTCGGCCAGCATATTATATAACACACACACACACACACACACACACACACACACACACACACACACAGACACACACACATATATTACACACACACATACACACACACACACACACACGCATATATATTTATATCTACATGTACATAAATATAAAAAATTGCATATATATATATATATATATATATATATATGTGTGTGTGTGTGTGTGTGTGTGTGTGTGTGTGTGTGTATGTGTACATTACATAAGGTTGATTAATTACAGTTCACTGTTTTAAGCATTTGGTGATCTAATATAGACCCTATATATATTTATATATATATATATATATATATATATATATATATATATATATATATATATATATATATATATATACACAAATACACATATTTATATGTACATGCATAAATATAAAGAAATATATACATATATATATATATATATATATATATATATATATGTGTGTGTGTGTGTGTGTATGTATGTATATCTATATATATATATATATATATATATATATATATATATATATATATATATATATATATATATATACATATGTGTGTGTTTGTGTATACATGTATATAGATATATAAATGTATATGTATGTATGTGTATATATATATATATATATATATATATATATATATATATATATATATATATATATATATATAAACATATTGATTAAACAGTGTGATTCCCTGGAGATATTTCAGGTACAATTAACTGTTGGTAGGAAGCCTGTTCAAGTCATTGCCAGCTTCAGGCTCCCATCCATAAAGCAGAACATCCACTCTATTTGGATCTATTTGAGTCTATCAAGATAGATTCAAACAGCATGGCTTTTGGCAACTTTAACTATCCATCCATTGACTGAGTAAATTAGCCATCCTCAAACTCACTTGCCCAAAGGTTCCTTGACTTTGTTATCTCTAATGCCCTGGAGCAGTTGGTTGACATTCCCACAAGGGGTGACAACATCCTGGATCTAGTGTTTACCAATATGGTGGACCATACCTCTCAACCTGGAAATATTAAAAATCTGGACAAAGGCCCATGAAAAAAGATACAAATCTGTACACTTATTAACATTAAATTTGCATATATAATTATGTAGCCCCGCTCATTCCAACAGAATTGTGGGATACCAACTTTCAAATGCAAACTGAAGAACAGATAACCAAAATATGGCCCCAGACCCTGTAGTAAATGGTAACCATTTTTTTAAATGTGTAACAATGATGTTCACTGGAAAGGAAGAAGATGGATTTTGCTTTTGGTGACTTGCAGTATGTGGGGTTTTGTGGTAAAGGTAGGGCATTTAATGGTAGGCAATATTCTAATCTTAGCAAAATAATATTATAGTTTGCTTATAGTTTGCTAGGACCTCCAAAAGTAATTCTGCATAGCCTACTGATAGTGGCGTAGGTGCGTAGCTAGAGTTTGTGTCACCCAGGGCTGTCTTTGAGATTGCTGCCTTTACCCGCTCACAAAATCATGGTTGAATGCGGTCCCCCATACACAGCCCTCCTCCCTGAGCCATTCCACTGTCCCATTACTTGGCTGTTTTGCCCCGTTTACCATAAAAACTGTAATGTGCATACTGCTTTACTTCTACAATGATTATTTGGATTTCATTTAAAACTTTTACTTTTATTTAACATTTTATAGCACAAACACTAATAGACACCTGCTAAACAAAGCAACACAGTCTCACAATGAAAATAGATTTAGCATTAAAACTTCTCTGCCCTTGATACTCACATTCATTGAAACAGCATTGAAACCCATATTCAAAGAAAATGCATCTTGCCAGTGGCAGATAAAGATTACTTTTGGGCTGTTTTCAAATCATAGGCTCCTTGCACATGAACCATACATGTGTTCTGTGATACACCTTCCTGACTGTATTAAATTTCATTCCCTGTATAATACAGCACATTTGTTAAAGCACATTTAACATTTATTGTTTTGAACAAAAATTTGTCCAGTAAGCAATGAAACAAAATGCATGAACCAATAATGACAAAACTGCCCAATTCAGAATTCAGAACATTTCCATCATAAAAGTCTCCTCAAACATCTACAATCCATATGTATCAGTAAATATGCACAATCTCTGCAGAAGTAAAAGTCATCTAAATAATTCCACATTAAAGAGATCTGTAACTAATGAAGAGATTGCTGCTAGCAGACAACTTTATAGTTCAGTGACATTGTACTGCTGAACTGGAGAGCAAATCTGACTCATCCTATTTTTTGAGAAGGAAATGATAAACTGATGTATTGCAAAGTTGATACAAAAGTACTGATTCCTTCTTGTTCTGGTAATAATTGCTCATTACTACTGAGTTAATCTATATAATTTAATACATGATTTAATAATCATTAAAGACAATACATACCTAAGACAGAGTCAGTAGTGGACTTTGCTTTTTGTCAAAAATGTCACATAGGACATGTAAAATGCAATTTTCAGTGGTCACTGGAAGTCTGAGCTATCTAGAGTGGTTATTGTTTTTATGGTATTTAGTGGTAACATAGGAAGGTCCCAGAAATAATATACAGGAAGCACCATACTGTAGCACTATCATGATGCTAGAGCCTAGTATTATTATTATTATTATTATTATTATCGATACAGGAGAGCATGCTGAGCTTTCCCTGCAGTCACCTCTAATCATAGCATCATTAGTTCATTTTACATTGGCAGCTTACATATAGATACATGTTGCACTTGATTTCTTGTACAGAAACAAGGAATCTGATGCTTTTGTTTACAGTATCACCTTGTGACAAGGCTCCATACTTAATATCACACACACCACACACATACATACACACACACACACACACACACACACACACACACACACACACACACACACACACACACACACACACATTCCATAAAGCACGGACTACACACAGCCTTCAATAAAGCACGGGCTACCTACACACAGCTTTCAATAAAGCACGGACTACCTACACTATGACACTACAGAGTTACTGCTGCTTAAAATAAAGCATGCACTACACACTATAGAGTTACTGCTGCTTAAAATAAAGCATGGACTACACACACACTACAGAGTTACTGTTGCTGAAAATAAAGCACTGACTACACACCTTCTCTATGTTGCTGCTTAAATAATAAAGCATAAAGTATGGATTTATCTCTATGCTGCTGCTTAATTCACACACACCTTGTAATCTCTGCTACCATGGACTGCTGCTTAAATAAATTCCCTTCCAGCATGTCCCTGCTAGCAGCTCGCAAATATAAATGCATTAATGTGTCCTGGCTCCTGGGCTGGCTTAAGTTCTTCTTCATCCTGCTTCTAGCATGGCCCTGCTAACAGCTCGCAAATACCGGAAATGCTTGCACTTGAGCTCACTTCCGGCAGGCTGGCAGGCTAATGGCGCTGACGTCATCGCACACATGATGATGTCAGGTCAAAAGGCAGAAAATTCCAAAAACAGAAGTGGGAAAATCAGAATTTAGGGGATGCCATTCGGGTATTGTGGCATTCCATTATTTAGACCTCAAAACCGGTAAAAGCTGAGAAATTTGGTAAGGTTGAGAGGTATGACTGTAGCAACCTCACTGTGAGATCTTCCCTTGAGAGATCAGATCACAAATCAGTCTCATTCGAAGTAACTATCACACCTGACTCCCTCCACCCTGCAATAACTAAACTAAAAGCTTCTCCAAAGCAGATTTTAACCTTTTTTGGGATGGTATAAATAGCTTCACTGCACCTACCCCCCCCCTCAGATGGAATTGGGAACTATGCTGAATTCTATACCAATGCTTTATACAAATACCTTTATAACTGCATTGACTCGGCCGTACCTGATAGTACCAAAACAAGCTCCTCAAGGAAAAGCAAGCCTGCCTGGTGGACAACTGCCATTAACAGGCTTTGCAATAACATAAAGAAATTGTTGTGTAAGAGTAAGGAGGAGCAAGGTCTAAACTGGAAACACTCCCTCCTCAGCTTAAACAAGAAAATAAGACTTCTTGTGAAGTCCTCCAAAGCAAAGTATAATCCAAATTAGCTTCCCCAAAGGACAACTATAATGCTTTCTTTAGCTACATTCATAACCTAAAAGGAAAGGCCCAGGTTTGTGCCGGCCTGGTAGTTAATGATACCACATATACTGAGCCTATGGGCATAACTAACTTGTTGGCCAACAGTTTCTTTGAAAACTTCACTCCCCTGTCCCAGCTACACGCATCCCATGACATCCCTACCACCTGTCCCCTACCTTGTACCTCTAACAAGCAGGTCATAAACACCCTGTCTAAGGCCAAAAACATCTAAACACCGACTTTCTCCCAGCTGAATGGAAAACAGCCACTGTTTTACCCTTACACAAAAGCGGTGCTTCCACTGACCCTGGGAACTATAGACCTGTTAGCCTGACTAGCCTTATCTGCAAGGCCATAAAGTGAATCATCATGGACCTTATCAACAAAGATATAGATAATCGCCAAACACTTGACCCTACTCAGTTTGGATTTGTCAAAGGGAGATCATGCCTGTTAACCCTGGTGGACCTCTTTGAGACAGTCACCAAGGCCCTGGATGAGGGGAAATCTGTGCATACATCCTACCTAGACTTAGCCAAGTCTTTTGACACTCTCCCCCACTCAGGCATCATTGACAAACTCACACAGCTAGGTACCAAGGTAGCTAGGTATATAGGTATCAACCCTTATATTGTTTGATGGGCCACTAATTGGCTCACTGGTAGAATGAGTATAGTCAGAATAGGGGAATCCACCACCAACAGCACATCTGTTACCAGTGGTATTCCACAGGGATCAGTCCTGGGACCTCTACTGTTTGGTATCTATTTCTCCAAAGTACAAGCAAAAACTAAAAGTCTGTGGCTGACAAGGTTTGCTGATGACTGCAAATTGGGAGTGGTCATAGAATCTCCAAATGATGTCAACATCCTACAAGAGGGTCTTACACAAACAAATGATTGGTGCCAAAGTCATGTTCTTAAACTCAATGGAAAAAAAAATGTGTTATCATCCTTTTTGGTAAGAGCGATGTTCCTGCTAACTACCACATCAACAGCAACACCCTAAGTATGCTCTCAGTGGAGAGAGATCTGGGCAAACAGGTCGACAGCAATCTTACCTGTGATCACCCTGTCTCCACAGTGGTAAGAAGGGCATTCTATATTGCTCATCTCATAAGTAAGGGCATTGCCTCCAGATAAAAAGAAGTTATAACCTCCCTGTACTCTTCTCTCATCAGGCCAATAACTGAGTACAGTGCCCCTTTTGGTATGTACCTTTAAAAGCACCTGCAGCAATTGGAGAAACCACAACAGTTTCTCACAAGGAAAATAAAAGGTCTTTAGCATCTGTCCTACGTGGATCATCTGAAATCACTGTCACTTTATTCTGTTTCATACAGACTACTCAGAGGTGATGTCTGCCTTGCATATAAGGCAATCTCTGACCCTGCTTTATTGGAAATGCTGCATATCCGCAAGTCAAATTATACACGCGTTACTCGTTCTAAAGACCTTAACCTGGTATGTGACATTAATAGAACCTGCTGGAGGGAGAGATTCTTCTCCCAGAGGTTACCACATCTTTGGAACAGACTCCCACTTCATGTCAAATGCAATCTGGATGACGGGATGGGTAGCCGTAAATTCACCCAGGGGATTCCGCCTGTGTCCTTGGACATGGGCATTAAGTGCTGATCATGGAAATAAGGGTAGAACTTGGCTAGGTTTGTAAGGTCCCTAGGGCCTTTAGCCTAGTAACATCCTATGATCCTGTGATCCTAGATATAAATATATCTATATATCTATATATATATATATATATATATATATATATATATATATATATATATCTATATATGTATATATATATATATATATATATGTATTATTTATATAAATATATGTATGTATATATGTGTATATATAGTTGTATATATGATATATAGATATGTATACACACACACACACACACACACACACACACACACACACACACACACACACACACACACACACACACACACACACACACACACACACACACACATATATATATATGTGTGTGTGTATATATATATATATATATATATATATATATATATATATAGATATACTTCAGTAGATCGAACTTTTACTAGTTTGAACCACATATGGCCGAGACTGTATGTTCGAACTCGTAAAAGTTCGAACACTGAATTCAAACCACATAAAACCAAAAAAACCCAAAACTAAATGTCTATAGATGGGGGGGCAATGCTCCCCTGCACCCCCCCACACACCCCTTACTTAAATATACCAACTCCGAGATCACACTACATTGCGGAAATGGGAAATCTTCCCTTTGTGCTCTGTATGGAGATCTCCATTTAGTCAGATCTGACTTTTACAATTTTGAACATATGTAGTTCGAACTTCTAAACGTTTGATCTACTGAAGGGGACCCATATATATATCTATCTATATATATATATATATATATATATATATATATATATATATATATATATATATATATATATATATATATATATATATATATATATATATATATATACATATAAAGTTTATATAAAAACAGTGTACACACTCCTGTTAAAATGCCGGGTTTTTGTGATATAAAAAAATGAGACCACAATAAATCATTTCAAAACTTTTCTCACCTTTAATGTGACCTATAATGTGTACAATTCAATTGGAAATCAAACAAATCTGTTAGGGGAAAAAAATATAAAAAATAAAAAACATACAATATGCTGGTTGCATAAGTGTACATACCCTTAAACTAATACTTTGTTGTGTGTGCACACCCTTAAACTAATACTTTGTTGTGTGTGCACACCCTTAAACTAATACTTTGTTGAAGTGCCTTTTGATTTAATTACAGCATTCAGTCTTGATGGGTAGAAGTCTATTAGCATGGGACATCTTGACTTGGCAATATTTGTCCACTCTTCCTTGCAGAAGTGTTCCAAATCTGTCAGATTGCGAGGGCATCTCTTGTGCACAGCCCCCTTTAGGTTACCCCTCAGATTTTCTATTGGATTTAGGTCTGGGCTCTGGCCGGGCCATTCCAAAACTTTAATTTTCTTCTGGTGAAGCAATTCTTTTGTTGATTTGGATGTATGCTTGGGGTCATTGTCATGTTGAAAGGTGAAATTCCTCTTCATTTTCAACTTTCTAAAACACACCTGAAGTGTTTGGGCCAAAAGTGACTGGTATTTGGAACTGTTCATAATTCCCTCCTCCTTGACTAAAGCCCCAGTTCCAGGTGAAGAAAAGCAACCGCAAAGCATGATACTGCCACCACCATTCTTCAATGTGGGGATGGTGTTCTTTTGGTGATGAGAAGTGTTGTTTTTGTGCCAAATGTACCTTTTGGAATTGTGGCCAAAAAGTGCAATCTTGGTCTCGTCAGACTATAGCACATTTACCCACATGCTTTTTGGAGACTTGATGTATTGTTTTACAAATTGTAGCTGGGCCTGGATGTTTTACAAATTGTAGCTGGGCCTGGATGTTTTTCTGTGTGAGAAAAGGTTTCTGTCTTGCAGCCCTACCCCATAGTCCAGACATATGGAGAATACGGGAGATTGTTGTCACATGTATTACACAACCAGTACTTGCCAGAAATTCCTGCAGCTCCTTCAGTGTTGCTATAGGTCTCTTGGTAGCCTCCCTGGCCAGTTTCCTCTTGTCTTTTCATCAATTTTGCAGGGACGTCCAGTTCTTTGCAATGTCACTGTTGTCCCATATTTCTCCACTTTTTGATGGCTGTCTTCACTGAGTTCCATGGTATATCCAATGCTGTGGAAATTTTTTGTACCCTTCTCCTGACTGATACCTTTCAACAATGAGATCCCTTTGATGCTTTATAAGCTCTCTGCGAACCATGGCTTTTGCTGTAGCAGGCAACTGAGTAAATGTCAGAAAAATCCTACTAGGGCAACTGAACTTTATTTGGAGTTAATCAGAGTCTCTTTAATTGATGGTAGGTATATACCCAAGAAGACTGAATGTTGTAATTAAATCAAAAGGTGCAAAGGTGCTTCAACAAAAGTATTAGTTTAAGGGTGTGCACACACAACAAAGTATTAGTTTAAGGGTGTGCACACTTACACAACCAGCATATTGTATGTTTTTTTATTTTTTATATTTTTCCCCTAACAGATTTGTTTGTTTTTCAATTGAATTATATTATAGAGCACATTAAAGGTGGGAAAAGTTTTGAAATGATTTATTGTGGTCTCATTTTTTTATATCACAAAAAACTGGCATTTTAATAGGGGTGTGTACACTTTTTATAGCCACTGTATATACTGATATATACTGTATATAGTTATGTATATATCTATCTATACATTTATATTTATATATATATATATATATATATATATATATATATATATATATATATATATATATATATATATATATATTATTATTATAATATATATATATATATATATATATATATTTTTTTTTTTTTAATTTATTTTATTTTACATTTGTTGACTGGGCTAACCTAACTGGATATATGTCCATTTTCAGTAGAGGCCCGGGGAGAAAAGCTCCAAACATAAATAGTGACAATGTTAAACATATATAGAAAGGCATGTAAAATCACATATACAACATGAGTGCATTGTTGTCACCCATCTGCATTGTGGTGACAGTCCATATTTATCCAGTTTTCTATATATGTTCACATTACAGCTTCAAAGACGTAGATTTATTTATCTGTATATGAGAGAGAGAGAGAGAGAGAGAGAGAGCGATTCACTTTAGAAGCTTGAAATACTGAAATATCAAAATTAAGTATTTCGAGCCCATAAAGTGGAATCCTGAGAACAGTGAAAGCTCAAAAGTGCGAAATTCAAACCCTCGAATACCGGCGGTTTTGAATTTTGCGCTTCTGAGGTTTCGCTGTGGTTATGGATTCAGGTAAGTGTGTGTGTTAAGGGTTTTGAGTAGGGGCTGTGGTGTGTGTCAGTGTGTTTTGTTGCTGTGATGTGTGTGCGAGGAGAATGTAGCTTGTATGGTGGTGTTTTGTGTGTGTTTGTGTGTAGTGCAACCACGCAGTGAGAATATTTAAGTAGGGGGGTGTGTGGGGTGCAGCCCCCCACATGGGGGTACAGGGTGGCTTGCCTACTTGCTTTTATGTAGTAGTGAGCTTGTGTTTGTGTGTGGGGAGGATGGTGTGTGATTGTGTGTGTGTGTGTGTGTGTGTGTGTGTGTGTGTGTGTGTGTGTGTGTGTGTGTGTGTGTGTGTGTGTGTGTGTGTGTGTGTGCAGTAGTGGTGCGAAATTCAAAATCTCTGGTGTGCGAGATTTTGAATTCCGCGGTTCTCAGTTTTTGTGGTTTCAAAAATTCAAATTTTTATTTTTGAAATACTGAATTTCAATATTTCAGTATTTCGAGGATATAAAGTGAATCCATATATATATATATATATATATATATATATATATATATATATATATATATATGTATATGTGTACATATATATATATATATATATATATATATATATATATATGGGTACCTATCAAACCATCGACAACTTAAAATACAACTGACTCCACCGACAACTGAATTAACCGACATGTGTGTGTGTGTGTGTGGTATATGCACAGTGTGACATTGACATTCCTCATTTGATGCAGCAAGACATTCCCTCATTTGATCAGCAATACTCCAGAAGCCTTAGTTGAGTGATGTCACCACTGTCCAGCTTCCAGAGCTCAAGACAGAGCTGAGCTGTCTGACAAAATCTACTGAGCTGCAACACTGTGTTTTCATTCTGTGGAGTTTTCCACTCTTTCCTCTGATCTCAGTTGCAGTTGGCGAGCATTTCTCCATTGCTGGGCAGATAGTTCATTCCAAGAGCAAAAACAGACATTTACAAGGTAAGGGGTGTAAATTAAGCTACTCAAGCCTACCATGGTGTGCATGACACTGCCACCCTTCCTAAACCATGGTAGGCTTGAGTGGGAATTACCCCTGGGGTAAACGTCCTGTTTTGCGCTGTTAATTCAGGTGACTGATTTAGATTCTGAGGAGAGTGTTTCTTTTGATATTCCCTTATATATATATATATATTCAGAAACCATATCTAGCTATATATATATATATATATATATATATATATATATATATATATATATATATATATACACACACACACACACACACACACACACACATGCACATGTACTTCCAGTATTGGAAAATATTTTTATTACAATCGGTAACATGCCTGTCAGCCAACCTGTAGCCCCAGAGAAGGCAGATAGATTGTATAAGATCTCAAATCCTGTTATTGCTAAACATTTGGTAAATGCTAATATCTCCCCTTCTGATAAGGATGGGAAAGCCATTGATAGATTTTTGGGAAAAAAGAATATTTTTCTGCCACCAGTAGTGTAGATAGGGTGGGGTGAGATGGACAATTGCCCCAGGCGCAAAGTGTTGGGAGCTGCTGATCGTGATCCCTCTTTAATGCTAATATTTGCATTTGTGGTCAAACCTAAGCAATAGTGCTTCATGTGTGATATAAAACCTGAGCACTGTAGCACTCCATGCAGATTGCTACAGTTTAAAACAACGTTTTTTTTTTTTTTGTTAATTAAAACATGAATATCATAGCACTCTGTGCAGGCAGGGAATAAACTGTAGCAACTATTTGCTTTGTAGCAAGCAGTTTGCTGCAGTTTAAAAAGAAGATTTTTTTACTAAAATAAGTTGATTGAGGGTTGTGGGGAAGGCACATAAATGGGTCCTGAATAGCTGAGGCGGTGGAGGGGTTGTTCATCTGGCCACCTGAATGGTGGAACGTCTGTGTTTATTTGGCATATAATGTTTGCAATTGGCTTAATACAATGAAGTACATTTTTTTTTTTTGCTCTTTACTTGAAGAGCCGAGGAGGTGGGATGCTTGTAGACAGTACCCACCAGGAGCTTCTGTCTGCCACACTTATTTCTAGAATTCTTAATAGCCAAGATCACTTGTTAACTTTTTGCTTGCGTCTTTCGAGAATATGAGGCACTCTTCCCTCTTCTAAGGAAAATATTTCATGAATTCACTTATTGCTTCTATATCTCAAGTCACCAGACACTCTCTGAAGTGTGTCTATGAGTCAGCTGGTGGCTGTTCTACAGCTGCTGCTATTAGAACTGTTACCAGAAGGCTTACATGGTTACATGCTCAAACTTTACCATGAATATGTTAAAGATGAAATTTTAAACTTTCTTTTAGATAGGGAGCTTGTTTTTGGACCACCAACTGTTGAGGTCCTGAAAAGGTGTGATGACAGAAAGAAACTTTTCCTTCGCAAAAAAAAAAAAAAAAAAAAAAAGGAGGAGCCTCCTAGAATCAAGGACGGTCCAAAAATTCTGAATAATGATCTGCCGATGATAACCCCCCCCCCCCCACACACACACACACACATGCCCTTAAAGTCTTTGGCAACAGATATTCTCAGACGAATGGGTTTCTAGAGTAATACTTGTGGCAGTCCCTTCCTCCTTGTCATTTTTTTTCCTCATACATTTGATTAAACTTGCTTTTCCGTCCTGTCATTCAGCATGTGATGACTCAGGAGGCAATAGAAACTATCCTTCTTTCTCTGATAGGAAAACATTTTATTCAAGAATATTTATGGTACTAAAGAGAGAAGCACTATGGTGACAAGTCTTAGATCTTTCTTTTCTAATTAATTTTCTGAAAATCCTAAAATTCAAAATTCTGCATTAGCCTTTATGTCATATAATGCTCCAAGGACATTCACAAAGAGTCGAGCTCCAGTGATAGCCTATTTCAGACTACAAGGTATTCACATTTTTTTCTTTTTTTAATGACTTGCTTATATTTCCAGAGTCTTTTTCAAAGTATTAAGAATCTCTCACTTGAGTAAGGGATCTCCTTCACAGATTGGGGATTCAGGAAACCATTCAAAATTCTTGTGTTTGACTCCTCATAGGTTTGTTTTCCTGGGGTGTCTTCTAAGTACCTCAGTTCAAAGAGCTTTTCTTCCATAGGAAAATCTTCTACACTCAGTCCAGGACTACAGCAAAGGAATTTCTTAGGATAGTAGGATTCATGGCATCCATAATTTGCATAATGCCTTTAGCCAGACTTCACATAAGAAGGAATCAATTGTATCTAAAATCTCAATGGTGCCAACATCAGTATCCCCTGGCTTTCCAAATTACATTTTTGGAATTTTTAAAAAAGGAACTGCTTTGGTGGAGAGACCTGTTTTATTTGAATCCAGGTCTCTCATTTTTCCTTCCAGCTCCAGCGCAATCTATAACAACTAACGTCTCAAATTTTGCTTTGGGGAGGGTGTATGAAGGCTCTTTGGAACAAAAAGTAAAGACCTAAACTCATAACATGAAAAAGATGTTGGCAATCATAAATGCTCTCAACTCTGTCAGTCATCTATCATGTTACAAGTGAATAGAAATAACACCACAGTCATGTGGCACATAAACAAACAGGGGGCTCCAGATCTTACTGTCCTCGTAGATTAGCCATTGTAGCCTTGGATTCAGCAATCTAGCACAGTCTCACTCTTCAGGCATCTTACATCCTGTTGGAGCAAAAGCAGACAAGCTAAGCAGTAGCAGGACTAGGACAGACCATCACAAATGAAAATTTAATCTTCCAGGATTTGATCCAATTGTGAGGAACACCTCAGATTGATCTTTTTGCCTCCATTCACAACAAACTGCTGTCAAAATTCTGTTCCAGGATTCCTTGCAAACAGGTCTGAAAAACAGATGCTTTTTCATTTCCTTAGACAGGAATATTTCTCCATGCCTTTCCACCATTCTCACTGATATCCAGAGTCATTCTGAAGAATCACAAAGGACTCTCTGAATATCATTGTGGTAATTCCCCTTCTGGCTCAAGTAACAGTGGTTCACACTTCTTTTGGAAATGACCAAGGGCAATTACAAGCTTCCTCATGGACCAGACCTACTCACGCAACATGGGGGTTGTTTGACACAACCCAGCTTGAAACCAGTTCAACTAAATGCCTGGATGATATGTTTTACTACCTTTTTGGAACCTATTTTCTGATGATGTGCAACAGATATTAAATGAAGCAAAGACACCTGCTACTTGGAAATCATATAATACTAAATGGAAAAGATTTTCTAGTTGGTGCCAAGACAAAAGCCAAGGCCCTTTGAAGGCTAGCATTTATCTGGTTATATAATATGTGTGGGTGTTATTATCCTCTGGTCATTCTTACTCCTCTATGAAGCTTTGTTTTTGGGCCATTTTAGCATATGTGTTCATGGATCTTAGTCTTTCAATGCATTCCCATGTCAAAATGTTTTTGAAAGAGATTCTGCATACCTGTCCATCTAGAAAACGTGGTTCTTCCATGGGTTCTTATCTTTGAATTAGAAAAACTAACTCTTGCACCATTTGGACCAGCTTATCAGACTGATTTGATGTACATAGTGTATGACAGATTTATTGATTGCTCTGATGTCTGCAAGAAGAGTATCTGAGTTGCAAGATCTTATGGTGGGTCAACATTATCTCATTTTCCACAAAGATAGAGTTTCCTTGAGAACTAATCTTTCTTTTATGCCTAAAGTGGCATCAGACTTTACTTTGAACCAAGCCATCCATATCCCTGTCTTCTTTACAGAACCTAAAAACTAGGAAGAAAGGACTATTCAGACTCTGGATGTCCACAGACAACTCAGATATTATATTGACAGAACTAAAGCTTTCAGTAAGAGATCAGTTTTTCATTTCTTATAAAATAAGAAAAAAGGACAACCTGTATTAAAGTACTCTGTCTCCAAATGGTTGCCACATGCTAATTTCTTTTCTTATACTCACCACAAAAAAAAAAAAAAAAAAAACAATTCCAGACAGAGTCAAGGCACATTCTATCAGGGCTTTGGCTTCTTCAGTGGCCTTTTGGAAAGGGGTGGACTCCAAAAGTATTCTACAAGCAACAACTTGGTCCTCTATACATACATTTGCTAGGACTGCCTTTCAGTAAGGCTTGGGCTACATTTTGCAAGCAAACAATTTGGCTCCCTGCTGGAATTTTAAAAACAGAAAATAAGCAAGGGAAGTAATTTTATTTTATTAAACATTTGTTAACCCAGAAAGTCCGACTTGGAACAAAGCCAATTTTCAGTATAGGCCTGGGGAGAAATGCTCCAGATGCATGTCTTTGTAACATGAGAGGAAACTGGACACCCAGAGGAAACCCACACAAACACAGGGAGGACATGCAGACTCTGCACAGAAGGCACCCCAGCCGAGAAACGAACAAGAGAACCCCTTACTGTGAGGTGACAACGCTACCTCTGCACCACTGCGCATTTTCAGTATTTGTCTCTGCACTTAATTATTTAGCCATTTATATCTGCTTTGTATTTTATTTATTATTTGTTTACCTGGAAAGTCTGAGTGGGACAGAGCCCATTTTCAGCATAGGCCCAGTGAGAAATGCTCCAGATGTATGTCTGTGGAATTTGCGAGGAAAGTGGAACACCTGGAGGAAACCCACACAAATGCTGGGAGGACATGTAGACTCTGCACAGAAGGCACCCCAGCTGAGAATCAAACCAGAGAACCTGCCGCGTTGCGGCAACAATGGTAACCACTCTATCACTGCACTGGTTTGACCCCTTGCACCACTTGCTTTGATTTCCTGTTTTGGGAAATCTATAGGTTTTTGATTGAGGGCTACCTGAGATTGAGTGTCTATCTACGAGAGCTTGATATACTGCTGATCCACAGAAAAAAACTTTTAACACTTGGGCTACAGATTATACTTTTTTGTCATGGGTTATTTTGCTTCATAGACTGATATTTAATACACAGCTATGTAGTCTTACCTGGTCTTTCAATAAGACTTGGGTTACATTTGCAAGCAAGCAATTATTTGGCACCCTGCTTTAAAAACAGAAAAATATGCAGGAGAAGCAATTTTATTTTCTTTCATGTCTGCACTTACTTTTTTTAGCCATTTAGATCTGCCTTCTGCAGTGTCTGTCCTGTTTTTGCGTGTTATTTATTGCTTTGATTTCTTGTTTTGAGAAATTTGTAGGCCTAAAGTTTGTCCACTGACTGACCCATTTCCTGTTGTGCTTTTTAAATTTGCTGGCTTTTGAGTTGCTTGCCCTATTTTAAATTTAGCTTTAGAAGCTCCGTCCTGTTTTATCTCGTCTACTCATTCTAGGAGTTCAACTTTGATCCAGCAGTTCCACTTTGGATAGTGTAGCAGATATCCATGTCGGTATGTGAATAAGCAACATTAGTCTAGGCTTTGATTTGCACCATTCATCTGCATTCTCTGTCTGAACATAGTCATATTGCAAGTTTAGGTCACTGGAAGGTTACATGGCAGTCCTGAAAACTGCTGAGGGCTGATGAGAAAAATACTATATTTAACTTGAGTACTGAGGAAATGCTTTTAAAGATTCTGTGTTCATCCAAGAGTCATTAGTGATTTGTGTTTGCTAGCAAGCATGTGGTTGTAATTTTCTTCAAGAGTCAAGACTAATCTTTCTTTTTTGATCACTGAAGTTAAAAGTACAAAGGAATCTCTAAATAAAGATAAAACACAAGATGACAGCTATTTGGCAGTTTAACTCCTTGTTTTCTCTTGGTTTCTTGCATATTCGTCCTAAGCATGTTTTGATTTTGTTGAGGGTAATGTTATGACGTGTTCTCACATGGACAGAATAGTTAATTTAAGATGTTACAGTCCGTGTGAAAGGAGCATATTGCCAAAGTTGCTGGATACAGTAAACTTGTTTAAAAACTGTTAAAACTTTGTAGCAACCTATTGTGACTGCATGTTTTTGCGTTCTCTTGTTATTGTTTTTATGTAAATAACGATGTGAGGTAGACTTTATAAAATAACATTTTCACTTTCAAAAGGAAACTCTGACTGATGTTATTAGCTGTAGCCTGTAGTATAGTTTGCAGAGACAGTGGTACTGTGACCTGGCCTGCTGAAAAAGTGATGAGGGTGGGATGAATCAACACAAAATGATGTGGTTTGTTGCAGGAATGTTTACCTCTGTCATGCAGACAACCAGATATTCATATCTCTCAGCTCTTCCTGATTTGAAAGGACTTCCTGATTTTGTGTTATAGAAAATGTACACAGGAATATTTAAACTCCCTCACTAATTTTGTGCCTTTGAACCTGATTCGAGACTGTATTGCTTTGTTAGTTTGTGCTATAAAATTTATAACTGTAGAATAAAGCACAAGACAGTATGCAGTTTCTAACTGTGTTTATGGCAACTGGGGAGAAATCGGCTGAAAGCAGGCATCCAGAACAGAAATGTCATGATGAGGTCACAAAAGAAAGCTGGCAACCCTAACTCATTCTAATGGGCACTGAAAAAATAAACTAGGAAGGCCCCCTTTTAGACTCTTAAGGCCTGTGTTAGCCTGTATTTCATATCATCCCACTCATTAAGTGCAAACTGCAATGTTCAGAGTTTTACGCCTTTCTTTCCAGCTTACATTTGAAATGTGTAACATATAGGACTAGAAAAACAATCACCAGAATGCTTGTGAACTGCTTTTCAGGAATCAGCTGGGGATTGGTGCTTCTAGTTTGCTCCTGGTGAGAAAAGGAGCAGAAGGACATTATATTATTTCTGGAAACTGCTGCTGTATTTTTAAATTATTTATTGCATTTTTCTGCATTTCAGCAGTTTAAAGTGTATTTGCTTTTCCTTGGTTGAGCTGCTGCTAGCATGCTTTGAAATTGCCTTTACTGTATTTGATTTTCTGTACTTGTACTTTATTATTCGCTACTATATTATTGCATTTAAAGAGCATCGAAAGTACTTTTGTATAAAAATCACCTGTATTCTCCAAGTGTTGCTTACCAAACCATTTGCCTTGAAATCACCTTGCTGTAGGGTGATTTAGGCATGGAATAAGTTGTTTTGTTGTTGCACTGCAATTGAGTGTTCCTTTTAGCTGTGTTTTTACATTAAGAGGACCAGATCATGCATCTTATGCCAGAATGTATTTGCCTGGTCTTTCTGAGTTTGGAAGCACTCCAGAAGAGCTCAAAGTATAATAATTTATTGGCCAGAGTGCTCAGGAGTTAGATTTCAGTTTACTGTCTGTTGCTATAAATTAGGTGTACAGGCACAGAGCTGCTCACTGAGCAGCAGTGGTGGACAGTAAAGTTTATGTATATAATACGTAGCTAACGTATATAACTAGTATTAGGATTGTAACCTGTAACTCAGTAAGACATTGTGCAGAGTTAAGCTTTAAGCAGAGAGCTTGTGCATCTAACAGCACTAATACCATATATTAATGCTATCTAACTTTAGTCCCTAACCCTACAGACCACCCTAGGAGACCTCTGCATAACCCAGTCCTCTAACCATAATAGCTTACCCTAAAACAGATCTGGACAGCATGAATATGAAATTTCCAAATGTCTCCATAGCTAGCTTGGTAGATATGGACATCTTGAGACAATGCAGCAATTGTATCATGTTCCCAGACAACCTTTTAATCCTTAAAGAAACCAACACAGTATGTGAGAGATGAACATACACAATTTCCTTGGAGGCAAAATCCTCACTCACAAATGAGGTTGTCAAGAACATACATATTACATCCACCACACATGGTATCCAACACACATAGACCATCTTATGCTGAGGCATTAAAAAGCAATCTTCCCAAACCTCAAAGACCTTCTAAGCCTACAAATGGAAATGACTATCATCAGCAGTCTCTAAAGCACACACCAAAAACAACATCAAACACCACACATATGCCTACATCCAATGGGCCACCAAAAATTAAGCTAATAAGACAAGCAACCACTTTACCCTGGACTCTTGTCATAGGGGGCTCCATTGTACAATACACAGATGCCCTACTCACAAGACTGGATAAGGAAAATATAACAGTTAGTTGCTTATCTTGAGCCAGGATTTGCCAGGTTAAACACACACTCAAGTCAGTGCACCACAGGTATCAGTATGATTCAGTTATAGTCCATGTAGGTGTCCAGGTAGGATTTGAGATATACCTCAATGGACTACATGAAGAGAAACATTATGGGTGTCTCTGAATATATGTCTCAGACAGATATGCGCCTTGCACTGAGCAGCATTCTACCTTCGCCGAGGATGATGCCACATTATAAACAAAAAAAAAAATGATTGACTAACAATTATCTTAGTTTCTGCTGTCATTTCTGTTAGATTCAATATTTGTCAGCATGAGAGAACATGGTTAACAGACCAAGTTGCTTTGCAAAGGATGGTCTGTGACCATGACCCCCCCCCTCCAAGCTTCTGGATATTGGCTAAAATGTTATCCACCTCCATTAGAGCCACTTTTAGGCAATTCCAAATTGATGAAATTGCTGAAATAGCAAATAAAACCCAAAGGAAACTAAAGGTGTTACTGCTCAATGCTTGGAGCCTTAATAAGAAACTCCACACCCAACAAACTCTCCTCACTCTGGAGAAAGTGGGCATCTGTGATGTTTCTGAGACATGGTTTAAAGCTGTAGAAAGAACTCCATGAGTGCAATACTTCAGTGCCTTCCACACATTTAAACTATCAGCTGCACAAACAGGTCCCCGGACTATATGAAGAGAGACATGATGGACCTCTCTGAATACATGTCACAGGCTGGTATGAGCCTCGCATTGAGCAGCATTCTACTCTCACCAAGAATGATACCACAGTAAAAACAGAAAATGCTGGACTTCAATAATTGGCTTAGTTACTGATGCCATTCCAAGAGGGTCCAGTATTTGTCAGCTTGGGATGACCTGATCGATAATCCACACTACTTTGTCAGAGTTGGCCTTCACCTGTCACCTTTAGGCTTTCGAATACTAGCCACCTCCATAGTACCATTTTTAGGCAGCTCCAAACCAACAGACTGAATTCTTCTAATGCCAAACTGATGGTACTACTGCTCATTGCTAGGAGTCTTAACAAGAAACTGTACTCCCTGGAAGCTGTCCTTACCCTGGAGAATGCTGATGTCTCTGCAGTACAGAGATGTGATACAAGGCTGCGGAAAGTACCTCAGCAGTGCACGGCTATAATGTCTATAACACATTCAGACCTCCCTCTGAAAGGGAAAGAAAATGAAAGGAGGATGTGTTTCCATTTCCAAAAACAATCACACCACAAGACTGGTCAATCAGGATGACTCACTTGAGCTACTCCATGTCCAGCTAACCATAGGCAAAATCCCTCACCACGAAACCCACTCCAGATACTTGAAGTTGCTAGAATCAGTTACCATTCAGCCTAACACACTACTCAATGGTGATTTTAACTACCCCTCCATAAACTGAGAAACATAAATACTCAGGGGTGATTTTTACCACCCCTCCATAAACTGAGAAACATACACAACCACTGACATACAGGCTCAGAAATTCCTGGACTTTGTCACTGCAAATGATTTTGACAAGCTGATCTGCACTTCGAATAGGGGCTCAAATATACTTTACGTAGTACTCACAAACATGGGGGAGGGTTGCACCCCCCCCCAGCATAATGTCCTGATTGGTAAGATCAGATCATAAATAGGTCTCCTTTGAAAGAAATCTAACTTGCGGAACTCCCATCAAACCCTAAAACCCTACAGAATTTTTTCAAGGCAAATTACTTTTTATTAAATGATAACATAGATAATTTTAAAGCTCCCCCAACCCTGAAAACATGAAAGTCTGTGCAGAAGTATACACAAATGTCCTGTACAACCATTTAAACAACTGCATAGAAATGGCAGTACCTGACTGAACTAAACCCAGGTCTAGCCAGAAAAACAAGTCACCCTAATGGACCCCTGACATAAATAGATTGTACAACAGAAAGAGGAAATTCCTGTTTAGAAGCAAGTGGGAGGATTCAGAACAGAGAAAAAAATCTCTCATTAATCTCACCAGGCAAATCAGGGAACTAGTAAAGTCCTCAAAAGCTAAATATGAGACCAAAATAACGTCTGAAGCAAAGGATGACCACAAATAATGTTATAGTTATGTCCAAAATCTTAATGTAAATACACAACAATGTGGTGAGTCCTGGCTCCTTGATGATTTCTTTTTGCACAAGGCCCACACTGGCTCTTGACAGGGGAAGGTGGTCCACACCTGGACCGACCTGCTCAAACACTCAGAATAAATACCTATGAAATACTTAGATAGCATACCCACAAATAATATAAGATATGAAACCACTATAATTGCAAAATGGCATGTCACTAGTCACTGACCAAACCAGCTACAAGTGGTGTCCCACAAGACTCGTCCTGGGACCTCAGTGGGTGTCCCCTCTTATTCGGTATATGGGACCACTCTTGTTCGGGTATATATATTTCGGAGAGGCAGGCCACAACGGGAGACCAGCTGACCACCAAGTTCGCAGATGACTGCACTGGGGCACCATAATCGTCCTCCGGGCCTCATAAAGAACCACAAAAGGGCCTCATAGACAGCCTCAGCCAGTGCCAGCCAGAATGCTTCAATCCAAAAGTGTAAAAAAACAAGTAAATTAAAAAATTACCACACAGGTGGTAACACAAAAAGTTCCATTAAGTAATTAGGGACCTGGGGGGACAAGTTGATAGCAATGGAACCTTTGACAACCCATGTAACAACAACTCACAAAGTGGTTAGAAAAGTGGCCAGAAAAACATTTCTAATCATTTAGGGATTCATCTGGATCTCACATCTCATCCCTCATCCCTCACATCCTCATCAGGCCCATACAATCATGCCATCTTACCAGACACGGTACAGCAACTGGATACTGCCCCAAAGTACCCCTCAAACCAGAAAAACCACAAAAGGAGCTCACAAAGAGGATCAAAGGGCTAAATATGATGCTTATACTACTCTAGTTAAACTCTGTGCTCTACTCAGTGTTCAGAGGTTGCCTGGCGATCTGATGTGCCCCTGTATAATAAAAGCACATGCCATTAGAAATGGACATGCTTCTCCCTCAGAAATTCCCCATTGACGAGAGACTTGAACTCGGATGAAATAATAAATAGGACATGCTGGACATGACAGATTCATAAGCATACCTGCCTTCAAAACTTCAGTCCAGGTTAGGCAGAGTCCCAGGCATCCCTCTCTTCTCCTCATTGACTCTCTTCAATGGTGGATGAGAGATGAGGGAGTTAACGGTATCGGTATCTTCTGTGTCACTGTTAGACAGAGGCACAGTATACTAACCTTGAAAAAGGGCATAGCAATAAATAAAAAAAATGTGTGTGGCAAAAGCCAAACACATTCTGGCTAGGCTTATAAATGCCCTAGGGCAGATAGCCTAGTATGAACCTATGAACCTATGTAGATGGGAATATCTATACTTAGCCAAAAAAATAGCAAGCCTGCTGGTCAATATATTCAGCCCAGATTTTACCCCTTCATCGCTTCTGGTCATTCCCAGGGAAATACCCTTACCATTCCCTTACCTGTTATCACAAAAGAACAGGTTGTCACTGCACTCTTTAAAGCTAGAAACATGGCATCAATGGGCCCTGATGGAATCCCAGAGTGCCTACTAAATAGCTTGAAACATGACCTAGTGGATCCACTCAAATCTCTATTTAACCACAGTCTCCAAACAGGCTTTGTCCCAGCAGATTGAAAGACAGCAATGATCACTCCTGTATGCATATTGGGACCATCAACAGGCCCAGGAAACTGAACCAACCAAAAACCAAAACACAGTTAACCAATAACTCAATGTGAAGGACGTAGTTCAAGCACCCAAATGGAATTTATTAATATAAACCACAAACTGGAAAAACATTGACAGCGAAATTGACCTAGGTTTCATCCTGTCATCTGGACTTCTTCAGAATAACATTGTCTATGTAACAACCATCCTATATATCCATACCTATTAATCAATAAAACAATTATCCAATAATGCAATTGCATAAATTGGAAATAAAAACATGTATAATAAAAAATAGAAAATACAAAATACATAAATACCTCATGCCCTATACTGACAAATCAATATTATACTAATCAAATGATAATTTATGACAAAACAATAATATCTGTTAAAACATCTGTTAAAATTGTTACATTTGTTAAAATCACTATAAATTGATTTATGCCCTTAACATTAACCTAGAATGTGTTTGAGCTTAAGTAAAGGCATAATAGTTATATAATCATTGATGCCAGGGTAACTTTGCGCATCTAATCTTAGTTGCCATTTTAATTCACATATATCTAGATGTATGTCCAAGATCCTACCTTGTTGATCACCCTTAATTTGTTGCAACACACAGAATTTAAAACAGTGACCAGTATTATCAGCAATACGCCTTGCTAAAGTATTAGTGGACTTAAGATGCTTAATATCCAAAATGTGTTTCCTAATTCTCTCTCTAAAATGCCTATGTGTTTTGCCCACATAAAAAACTGGACACTCCTAGCATTTAGCCAGGTATACCACATTTTGAACGTTACAATCAAAGTGTCCCATAATACATATATATATATATATATATATATATATATATATATATATATATATATATATGATGTTTGTTGACTGTAAAGTTGCTTCCTGTTAATAATATATGTGGACAAGTAGAACATCTCCCACATTTAAAATTACCACACCTCCTACTATTTGGTAGATCCTTTGAAAGAGAACATCTTTCAAAAATGTCTTTCAGTGATGAATATTTCTTGTATATAAATTTGGGCCCACACCCAAATCTTGCTCCCACATTTTCATCCAGTTGTAAAATACCCCAATTTTTATTTACCATCCATGTCATCCAATCAGTGTCCCTGTTATATGTGGTGATAAATTTGTTTGTGTCTTTCGGCTTTTCCCGGTTCGCCACAATGAACCCGCCGCCGTCCGATCCGCTAGCAGTTTTTTTTTATGCTGGTACATGCTGCTCGCACAACCTTCAATGAAGGAACACCCATTCACGCATGTCGACAGACAGAAGATGCTCTAACTGAGAATCGAATGGGCAACGTCTAACTGTGAGGCGACAACGCTACCGCAGCACCACCACCACAGTATATGTGGTGATAAATAATAATGGAAAATTGCCCAAATTGTTTCGTGTAGTGGACATTGTCTCATAATTGTCTGTGTTGTCATAATTAAGAATAGGTTTGTAAATACCTTTTTCTCTTTTGTTTTTGATTTCATTATACAATTCCGTGCATAATTCCTTGGGATAACCTCTATTTAAGAACAATTTAATCATGTATTTTAGTTCATCCACAAAATCTCCATGATCACTGACCATCCTGGTGGCTCTCACTATTTGCCCCTTAACAATGGCTCTTTTTTGGTGACTGGGATGCCAACTACTGTACTGGAGGTACGAATTTGAAAAAGTAGGTTTCCTATAAATATTAGATCTCATCCTACCATGTATTTTGTCCATGGTTATTCTCACATCTAAATATGTGATGGTGTCAAAATTATATTCATGTGTAAAATTTAGAACCATACTGTGTTATTAATGTATTTGATAAAGGCATCAAGCGCCTCTGCTTCACCTTCCCAAGCAACAAATATATCGTCCAAATATTGGGTGTATAATTTTATATACTTGTTGTATTCTTTTTGCTCCCAATAGGACATGATATAATTGGCGTATATGGGAGCACATGCAGCCCCCATAGCCACGCCAGTACTTTGTTTGAAAAAGTGCTGTTTCACTAGTCAATATTTAGACTATCATATGAAACCAGGTTTGAATATTTTTCACTACATCACTAAAGATTCTTGGAATTTTTTGGAGAGGCTTAAAGCCTTAAAATTTAACAACAACATTATTTTTCTAACCATTGATGTTTGCAATTTATTCACGGTCATTCCACATGACGTTAGTTTGTCTTGGTTAGAGTATCAGTTGATGGAGACTGGCATATTTGATTAAGACCAAATTAACCTATACGTCAAACTTATGGAGGCAGTATTACACAACAATTACTTATATTTTGAAGGACACTTTTTCAAACAACGTACTGATATATTTGTGTGAATACAACACAAGTATATAAATTTATACACCTGATAGTTGGCCTTTATCAACACAGTATGGTTTCTAAGGTTTCTAAAGTTTACATATACATATAACCAACACATATATTTATACAGTGAGAGATGTGAGAATATGGACAAAATACATGGTAGGATGAGATCTAATATTTATACCTACTTTTTTTTTTCAAAAGTACCTCCAGTACAAATGTTGGCATCAGTCACCAAAAAGAGCCATTGTTAAGGGGCAAAAGAGAGCCCCGCCAGATGGTCAGTAATCATGGAGATTTTTGTGGATGAAAAAAATGCATGATTAAATTGTTCTTAAATAGTTATCCCCCCAAAATTATGCACGAATTGTATTATGAAATCAAAACAAAAGAATTATTATTTATCACTACCTATAACAGGGACACTGATTGGATGACATGGGTGGTAAAATAAAAATTGGTATTTTACAACTGGATAAAATAAGATTCATCACTGAAAGACAAGATGTTCTCTTTCATTTTCTCTTTCAAAGGATCTAATATAGTAAATTTTAAAAAATTAGGAATGTCTCTACTTGTCACATATATTTATTAACAGGAAGCAACTTCTGGTCAACAAACATGATATATGGTTGTTACATAGACAAAGAAGTCAGATTGACAGGATAAAGATAAGGATAAAACCTAGGTCAATTTCACTGTCTTTTTTGTTTTTTCAGTTAATATATTAATAAATTCCATTTGGGTGCTTGAACTACGTCCTTCACATTGAGTTATAGGCCCAGGAAACTACCAACCCATAAGTCTGGTGAGCCTAATGTGCAAGGCTATGGAAAGGATAATCTTGGACCTGATTAACAATGACATAGGGAATCTCCTGACTTTAGACCCAACCCAGTTAGGCTTCATGAAGGGCAGGTCCTGCCTGCTCAATCTGGTGGACTTCTTTGAGAAGGTCACCAAGGCCATGGTATTATAGAAAAAAAACAAATTAGATGGCGCGGGTTTATGTACATTATACACAACAAGCATAAGTGTAGGTTTGTTAAACAGGGTGATGACCTGGAGTTCATCCGTGTTCAGATTACCATAAAGTCCTTAACCATATCCTAGCAAGCTATAAGTCATTAGCTAAGCCCCAATAATCCCATTTCTTACCCTGGACCTGTTGGAGGACACCCCATTCAACCAATCAACCCAGCCCTGGTTAAGGTGAAGGTGACTTCAACTACCCCTCTATAGACTGGGCCTCAGTGGGTCAGGGGTAGGCGGTATCCTGGGTTGCCTAATAGCTAAACAACATTTTATCAGGACCACTTGAGTCACTTTTCAACTGCAGCCTCAAAAGAGGCTATGTACCTTGTGAATGGAGGACTGCAGTGGTTGTCCCTCTTCACAAGTGTAGACCATCACTCACTGAATTAGGCATAAACCAACAGTACATACCAAATACCTAGAGGTCAAGGTGAGTGTCAAGCCCTCTAGCTCATCAAGTTCACAGTCAGCTACAGATTGGGAGCTATCATAGATTCCTCCCACAGCACTAAAGTGCATTTGTGTAGTCTTTTTGGGAAAAAACCCCAACAGGTTTATACTGCATATTGATGACCCCTAAGAGCTGACCTGGTAGTTTAGGATCTGAGTACAGATCACCATATACTCAATCTCCTGCAGGTCAATTTCATGGGTAGGCTAGGCTAGGCTCTCTTCATTAGCCTAGTAGTATATGTACTTCTATGCCATTCTACCATGGGCTCCTGGACCTTCATCCTACACAGGTAAAAGTGCACTCTCCAAAGCTAAGAACTGGCACCTCACCTAAGTGTCATGTTTAATCACCCACCAGTTTTGGGTTTGTGAAAGGCTGAGTGACAAGTACCCTTAGGGTTCAGTCCTGGGACCACTCTTGTTTAGCATCTACTTCTCTGAAGTACACATGCTGGAAGGATAGGTCCTGACCCAAAGACTCCCATACCCTGGAACAGACTGCCTGTCAATCGCCCTGCTAGACAGGGTCTAACCATATAGTTTAGGGAACTGCCAACAGTGATAGAATGATTACTGTTGCAGTAGCTACTCCCTCCCTCTATCCCTAATATTTTGGAATTTTTTTCTGAAGGGCTTGGCATTCAAGCCATACACAACTGTAATTTCTTGTTAATGGGCTGGCAACTCAGTATAAAAAATATCCCAATCATTAGTGGACGGGTTCGCTGTTGGGACTAATACCGGAAAAAAGCAAGATACAACATACATACACACACATACATATATATATATATATATATATATATATATATATATATATATATATATATATATATATATACACACACGCACACACACACACACACACACACACACAGTTTAGCATCACACAGCTTGCTACATTTGCAGTTAGCAGTTGCTAATGTTTATGTCAAACACAACTATTCAGGGGGTTCAGTCATAGGTAGGTTCATAGATTAGTGCTAGCTAACTGCCCTTGCGAGCCATTTCACCTTACCTTTAGGCCACCCTCCCAACCCTAAGTAAACAGCCTCTACAAGGCTCAAACCCAGGCCACTAAGCCATGTCAGATATGGCTTATTATTCTATTTTACCATGAACAGACCACAATAAAACAGAGAAGAGAAATATAATCATTTTTATGTTTGGCTCACAACTAAATAAACATCTTGCTGTAGTTTGCATGAGTTTTTTTTTTTTTTTTTCATTCCTTGGCAATGGGAGCATCTTCCCTAATAATGTCTAAGGTGATCTCTGAATTTACCCTCAGACAATCTAGTCAGGTTCCAATTTCATTCCCAAAGAATTTTATACTGTACAGATGTCCAGCAGATAAAGTAGTACTTTGTTTGATCTGTAGTGGTAACTTATTCCATAGGATGGGAATATGTTGAGTTTGGAACCCATCCCTCCCGCAAGGCTTGTTTATTTGGTGATGTAAATTTAGGTCCCCAGTACAGGTGTTTGTATAGCCAATGGTTTCCTGGATCAGAAATCAAGACATAGGACTCCTCAGAACACCCAATAGGCTATTGAGTATAAGGAATATTGTGCTAATCTGTTGGGACAGTTGAAATATTTAAGGGCTTTAATTTGTTTTAGCTAAAATGGTTGGGGCCTTTCTAGTTGAATTATATGTTTTGGATTTGTACATACAGAAGATGGCAATTAATTTGATGTTGGGACTGAGAAAGGAAGAGTACAGTGATGATTTTTTTTTATCTTGAAGATATTCCCTTGGAAATTAACTGGCCCAGATATGATTTCTTGACTATGGTGGAAACATGATGATCAAATTAGAGTGAGTTTTCCAGATAAGTCCCCAGGTCACCTTATCTGTTTGAAAAGGAGTTCAACTTATAACATATGAGATGGGAACTATTTTTTTGCTGATCAGTATCATGGTACACTTTTTTGCATTTAGCTTAAGAGTTTTTTCAGTACACCAGGTACATGCATATTCCAGCCCTTGCTGGAGCTTCTTTGCATCAATGGATGGGCAGATCACAGATTGAAGCTTGCAGTTATCAGTAAACTTGGCCAACCATACTTCGGAGATATTGTCTTGGATGTCTACAAAATAAATGTCAAACATGTGAAGACTGATTCCTGTGCTACCCAACTAGTCGTAATTTGACATTCAGAGAGAACTCCAGCATCTTTCACTACTTGAGCTCTGTTCAGTATCTACTTTGCAATCTAACAGGCAATATAAGGATTTATATTAAGTCTGTTAAACTTTTCAGTTATACAACCATCACTGGGGATAGTGTCAAAAGCCTTGGCCAGATCAAAATAAGCAGCATGCATGACATAACAACTACCTACAGCTTTTTCAAAGAAGCTTACTAGGTTTAGGAGACAGGATTGGCCCCTCACAAAACCAAACTCTGTGGGGTCTAGATCATTTAACTTCCATATATCTGCATCAATGCCTATTTAAATGAGTTCTGTTATGGTGAGTTCCATGGCTTTGCAAATATGACTGGTGAGGCTGATGGGCATATAATTACCTGGCTCTGTAGACGGGCCACCCTTGTGTAAAGGAGTCACTATGGCTTTTCTTCTACCATTAGGGACAAACCCTGTGGATAGACTGGAAGCTAAACAGTGGCTGAGATAGTTTGTACTCAGCACTGATGAGAATGCATCTTTGTATGTGATCTGATCCCATAGAAAACAATATTTTTAGCCTTTAACAGTAATTCTAAGACCTGTTCCAAAGTGATTACTGGAGAAAATATGGATAGTGAGAGTAACCATGTAGGTAAATGAGGTAAAGTTAGCACTAAATTTGTCTGCTAATATAGTAAATGTATCCTTGAGACTGGAATGTATGATATAGATGAGCTCAGTGCATTGCTGAACATTATTTCTTAATTTTGTGATGCAGCTGAAGAAATGCTTGTTTCCTTTGGTAACATTAAGCTTGTACCCTCCTTTGTATTCTCAAATAGTGCTCTTAAGTTCCTTGTTAGCAATGATGGCATGTTTCAGTGTGGTCTTGAGATAAAGAGATTGAGATTTGTGACAGGTTTTCATTAACTTCCTCCTTTAGTGACACTATTTGTTGAGTTTCCACCGGGCGCTCCGGTTTCTTCCCACATCCCAAAGACATGCTGAAGGTGGACTAGACACTCTAAACTGACCCTAGGTGTGAGTGTGTGCATGTGTGTGCCTTCTGTGGAAGGCTGGGTGTTGGGCTGGCAACTCGACACCATAAAACGTCAGTGCCAGTCATTCTGCGGACCATTGCTCGCTGTGGCGACCGCTAAAGGGAACAGCTGAAAGGAGAAGAAGAAGTTACGCTGTTTATTAATATGAGAGTTCCACCAGTGAGAGAGAATTCTGAATTTAACATTATATTTAGGGCAGAAAGGTACATTACTTTTCCATGCAACTGTTTAGACACTTGTAAAAATTGGAATTCTATGTGGCAGACCCTTCAACTGTGCTGACACTTGTACTGCATGTCAGGGGAGTTTTATTTGAGAGTAACATGTTGCTTTTTTTTTTGCCAGATTTAGATTATGTAGATTTAACTGTTGTTAACCTTTCATTAAAATGCTTTCTGAGTTGGTATTATTATATCGGGCAAAACTTTGGTCATTCTTTATATTTAATTTTTTAGACTATACATTCTACAAGCTATCAACCAGTGCAAGCTGGTAGAAATTACTTCGGAACTAATGTTTAAAAGTTATTACCACCATTAGTGGATGATAGTAATAGTGATATTGCTATAAATGTTTTAACAGGAATGTGATACAGGAAAGACACCTTATTCCAAATTTAAAAGTTACATTGTGAAGAAGATCAGGTCTCAAATGCATGTTGTAAGCAGCCCTATCACCACAAGGTGGCAGCAGGACCAAACAAATGATGGAAGCTTTGTTGCACAATTACCTCTGGATTTGTCATCTGAAAGCAGTGAGGATTCACAGCCAACAATACAGAAACTCAGCAACGTGGTCACAGCGCAAGGTTTGTGTCATAAGCCTGACTCTATTTCAAGTGCCATCACAGCAGTTATTTGGTGTATTAATTTGGGATTTTGTGAATAATTTCTTATTATTTTACTTCCTGAAGACAAGGTTTACTGTGTCAAAATTCATCATTTCATAGTAGTACAATTTATTTTCCCCCTGTAACAGAACAGACAGTGACAGTTTAGTAGAAATAAGGACAATAAAATGCCTGTGAGTTTCATGGCGCAGAATGATGAAGCTCTGACTATGCCTGAGACGACCTGGGTTCAATTAATAGTCTAGTGCTTGAAGAGATAATAACAGGGGCAGCGGAGTAAAAGGGAATGCTCGCTCATCTCTTCCATGTGGTAAGGTAGTGGGCTGTGCTAAAGGTAGGCACAGAGACATACACTGTGGTGGTGAATTCAGAGTTATGTTGAGAGGCAGCTGCCACAGAGTAAGACGGGTGGGAAAAAGAGGGAAACCGTTACATAGTTGGGGTGTATTCCTAGTGCTGTAATCATTCGCCCACTTCTTGATGTAGGTCCAACACATCAGAAGGACAGCTAAAATTTAATTGGAAATCCCACTGTAAGATAGTGGTGGTGACTCACACCTCCTTAAACCTTTGGGCATCTCCCAGAAGCTGGTCCTGCCAAGTCGCAACAAGTGGGGTCCACTGGGGATAAGATTTGCAGAGGGCTGGTTATAAGTGGTTCTGTTAAAAGGTGATGTTGAAAAAACGAACATTAAAATGTGTAATGGAATAGTTTTAGTATCTTACATATTTCTGCTCAGTGCACACTTGAAGAATTGTATGAAGATGTGTGATCATTCTTTGGCAAAACAGAAAGAAGATATAATCTCACTTTATGGTTAATTTTCTAAAATTATTTAAATTAGCTATGCCTTATAAGGATGAAGTAGTGGATTTTAAGATATTTTAAGATAAATCACCTGATTAGTCTCATACATGAGACATATTTAGTTTTTTGGTGGTACACAAACTGGACTTCAGTGCATTGTCCACTGTATCAGTGTAATAGGAAGTGTGTATTGAGTTTAGGAGGCGAGACCGATACATTTCCATATCAGGACATGCATACAGAGTTAATGAAAAGAAGCTAAGGTTAAGCCTTTTGCAACAGAGTCTTTTTTTTTACAAACCAAGGTTTTAATGAATAGAAATAAGACTAAAATCAAGTAAAGGAATGGTCAGAAGGGAAAAAAACTGAACTAGTTGTCCTCACCGTATTGCAATGCTGATGTTTCACTGTATATGCATAACATTAAAAGATTTCATTATTTTCATAATACCACAGATAACAGCAATTTCATCAAACCCCCAATGAAAAGAGCAAGTTGTTGTGTACCACCCTTGGAACAGCTACTATTTTCCTGGGTGGCATCTGCATGTTTTGTCACAAGTTCTCTATGTCAATTTTCACAGAGGCAAAACATCTATGGTCAAGGTTATAGCAAAACACAAAACATTTTCTCTAATCCATAAGCCACAAAGCAACCCGCAACTAGGTTGTAAAATTTAATATCTGAGAATTTCAGTTTGATAAAGGGGACTTCTTGGCCAAATACTGCTTTAATTAATCAATAAAAGTGCATATATTTGAATCTTTAAAATAATATTTCCCTATATTGGGATGTACAAATAGAACCTATAGTTTAGGTGGTCATGTGGAGAATATTTGGTCTTTTTTTTATTCATGAGTGCATCTTTACTAACAGACTGTTCCAGCCTCAGAAGCACATTAACATTGCAACGTCACCAGTTGTATGACTCACTTGCTTTGCTAAGTATTAAAATGTTCAAATCATTAAATAACCAATTTTTAATATCCCAGTTACTACATAACAGATTTTTATTAATAGTCATCAGGGGCAAATGACTTTAAATAATAAAGAAAGAGCATTTATTGAAAAGCAAAGTCCTGCTAAACTATTTGAGGCTTACATGGAAAGAGTCAAAGGAGATTTACAAGTAAGTATAGGCCTGCCTATCGATAGCAGACATAAGGTTGGGTCCAAAAATGTTGCTCTCAGTATAGGTCTACCCTGATTTTAAAAGACTTGCTGTCAGTATAAGGCTTATCTATAAAAAGGCTTACACCAGGGGGCAAATTCTAAAACACCTGCTGTCAGCCTGCTCACAGTGTAAGTGATCACTTACACTGACAGCAAGTCTTTTGGAAATGGGTCCATATAGTGAATACATCTAAGGCTACTGCTAAAACTAATAATAATGCTCGTAATCATAATCTTAATAATTAGCTTGCTGGAAAGGTTAGCTTTGTGACATGCTCCCTTTCATTTAGTTTTAGTAGAAGTTATATGTATTAACTGAGACATTTTATCTAACAAACAAGTGGTCAGGCAGCTGATGACATTCCATGATTTCCATGTAGAAATCATAATATCAGGGGTCTTATGAGTAAGGAATCAAACAATAGTAAATAAATTGTTAAAAATAAAAAAGAAGCTTTTAAATTTTACAATTATTCTGTATGTAAGCACACCAAAGGTACAAATCTGTTTTTATTTTTTGATAGGAATAAAAATATTATTGAAATGGAATATTTAAATGTTTTACTACAAGTACTATTTATAGTGAGACATGCAATATTTTTGTGTTTGAAAGACCAAAAGAACATTTAAAACATATGTATTGGGTCATGCTATTACAAGTAATAATATCACAAATGCTCAGGTTATGCATAGAAATGGTTGTGAAATGAGATGTCTCTTTAAATTCTATGCACTGCTGATAGTTCCACAAAGTAACACAACTGGAGACTGCTGTAATACATTTCTGCAAAAGTTAAACTGGCATTTATATTTGACTGCCACAAGAGGGAACTATCTGAACGTCCCACTGAATATAAAGGCTGTGAAAGAAGCCATCCCATTTCTGTATTCTCTTACATTTCTTCAATTTTATCAAGGCACATTACACAAATGTATATTTATTTTATTTGGTATTTATTTTGTGTTTGCAGTGTCTTAGTAGTTACTGATGACAAGATACACACTGTAGTAGAGTTGTATTGCTAAGGCAGTATGTTTACTTTACATGTTAGCTTATAGGCAACTAGAAAATCTTAATAGTGCATTACATTAATTTTAGAAACTACTTGAAATATAGAAATAGTGCAAAGGTGATATATAAAGTGATGATTATTTATACTGTTGTGAATCTCAAGAACCAGAATCATTCAAAAACTGATTTCATGCATCTTTTTAATGTGGTTATAAGTGATGCATTTAATAAATACACATTGCACTCACTTTTCACCTGTGGTTAGAGTGCCTTTTATTTTGTAACCACTACTGTGTTTCTCTACCTCCATTCCTAAATGCCACGCAAACCTAATTGTTCCATTCTAGATAATGCCTAGACTTCCATTCCATGTTCTTAGATTACATTGTCCTATGTTATCCTCTCTGGCCTTGGTTCCAGCCCTATAATACAATAGCCCACCATCTCAAGTTACTAGTAAGTCCCAGGAGGGAAACTCACAACTCACACCACCAATTATCCTAGGCATGTTTCCTATAAGGGCTATTTTACTTTTACCATGACTTTAGGAAGTGTATTCCTGTCTCACTACTGACCCCTGAGCTAATGTAGATCTTTCACCACAGTGGCTCAGATGTCCCACAGTAGATCATTTTCTTATGCAGTAATTCATAGTTGACAGCTCCAAGATTAGCTAGGCTATAGGACTCATCCAATCAAACATCTTTGAGATAATGTGTTTTCAATAATCCCAGTTATATATTTCTTTGTCAGAGAATTGTAAAGGTCCCTGTTATGAGGGCAAAATGGACACCCACCAGTGACTCCAAACACTAAATGCTTCATGGTGTTCAGATAGACCTAATGTAACTAACGCGTCCATCATTTGAATGCCAGTTTGAAAGGATATTTTTGGTCTGCTGAACACTGGCAAACCATTGTCAGAATGACAGGATCAAGGAAAATGCAAAAACAAAGTTAACTGCATATCTGTCCATCTAATAAGAGTGAGAATTTAGCTTGCCTTTATGAGTTGCAGAAGGAATCCTCTAGCATGATCCCCTCTTCATTTATTTATTGTGCCTCCCCTCAAACAATATGAATGTGACCACCAGGAATTGCCTCAGTCTGCATCACAAAGCTGTTCTTGTAAGGCTGTACTGGGAATTACTGCATATCCATCTGATGTATTGAGCTTGTAAGTTATCCATTACCTTGGCACTCATCCAGCGCCCAAAGAGAGTGTCTGCAGTGCATCTCCTGTCACTTGGAGCCCTAACTCCATATCCAGGTTGCTTTGCTAAATGCCTGCTGTATTTTGCATGTTTTCTTTGGATTCCAAAATACAGTCATAGAAGACTTAACATTTACATATAATGTATCAGGGAAGAGCAAGATATTCTTCATTAGATCACTATTGCAATATTGCTGTCAAGTGAACCATCCTGCCCAGGATACTCTGTGTTCAGCCAGTTTACAAAAGCTTAGTCACCTTCTTATCTGGCCCAAGAATGTGAAGGCAGAACTTTGGCTGATTATTTTTGAAGGACTGAGGGGTATCCCACAGACTACTTCTGGAAAGACCTACCACATACCCTTATGGAGGTATGTCAGGACTCTGCAGCTGCTTGCATCCTGTCTTTGAATACTCCAAAGATGAGAAAGTAGAAGAGAAAATGTTTACTCTTCCTGTCAGCCTTTCTCCTACTGATCTTCAGCAGGAGTGGTACAATTTTTCTTAAGGGCTGTTTCTTAAAGTACTTCCAATTTTCTCTCCTTTTACAACTCAAAAAAGGCACCTCTTCTGAACACGATGATTCTTCAGATTCTGATATCGAGTCACTGGCTTATTCCTCTCAGATTCATTATCCCACAAGATTTGAATCAGAAGCAAAAGACACTTTGTCCCCTTGACTCTCCTGAAGAAGAGCTGTCTTTTAGTGACTGTATTTATAAAATGATACAGCATTTCAGCTAGGAAGGAAAACAGGTATCAGACATCCAAAAAACATGTTATGATTTATTGTACATAGACGTGCCTAAATCATATGCATTTCCACCTGTACTGGAGGCCTTGAGAGATAGCTTCCTGTCTGCGTCTGTTGCACCTGAATTATAACCTTCTGCGTCTAAAAAAAACAGACAGATTTTATACAGAGCTGCATTCTCTTAAATATTTGTATAAAAACTCTCCTCTGACCAAACTGTTGTCTCAATGGAGTCTGATAACGCCTGTAATGTGCTGCTATCTTTTAATGCATTACCAAATGATAAAGACAACAGAGCTGTGGAAAGAAGCTGTACTTCTTTGCCACTTTGTCTTTCTATACCATAAAACAACAGACCCACATGACTACACATTATTTATTTATTTATGTTTGTATTTATTTATCATTTGTTAACTGGGAAAGTCCAACTTGGAATGAGCCAATTTTCACTGGAGGACCAGGGAGAAATGCTCCAGACATGTCTTTGTAATGTGGGAGGAAACTGGAGCACCCAGGGGAAACCCACATGAACGCAGGGAGAACATGCAGATTCCACACATAAGGCATCCAGCTGAGAATCGAACAGGAGAACCTCTTGCTGTGAGGCAGCAATGCTGAACGCTACACCACTGCACCATATTAGGTGTCTATTTTTGCTAAGACAAGTAAGTTAATTTCTGAGATTCCTGATTCTCATGGCAAGAATGCCTTACAGAAGAGACAGTGCTTCTTGGACCCTAATAAATAAGATAATAGTAATAATAACAACATCAAGGACAACAGATCTCACCACCTGTGATCACTGTCTAACATCAAGAACAACCGATCTGAGCATGGTCAAAACATCAAGAACAACCGATCTGAGCATGGTCAAAGAATCCAAGCCAGCCATGCTTTCACCACCTGTGATCACTGTCTAACATCAAGAACAACCGATCTGAGCATGGTCAAAGAATCCAAGCCAGCCATGCTTTCACCATCTGTGCTCACTGTCATATTTAGCCACAAGTTACAAACAGCATCTCAACAACAAGGTAGGTTATTACTTTCCACCACTGGTACTTCAAATCTGTATGACTAGTATTTATCTTGTTACTGGACCAGATTTTATTCAATTATTTTGTAAAACTGCATATTGAGAAATGATTCACTGTTTTTCCCCTTCCATTCTTCTTCATTATCACCGTCTTGTATATTTTGCATATTTCCTTTGTCTGAAGGGTCTTATTAAACTTACCTTAAGTAAAGGGTGTATAGTGACTAAGCATTATAAGTCAAGTGGGTAATTTTTAAAACCGTCTTCCATGTACCACTCAAGGAAGCAGTTTTTCTGTCAGTTACCGGGAAAAGCCGAAAGATACAACAACAACAACAACAACAACAAGTGCAGAGGATTACAGCTATGACATGCTGACAAGATACTTTCTGTAGTCCAGGGTTTGATTTCATTTGCCTGTATGTGACTCTGAGCTCCCTGGATGAGTGTCAGAAAGCTCCAGGTGGGTCAGTGCTCTACCTTGGCAAACAAATACAAAATAAAATAAACCTCACTTTCTTCCTTTACTTAATATGACATGAGCAAGATGACAGTATTTTTCACAACTACATGCAATGACCTAGTATCAGTTGCTCTCACTTTATTAGAGATTACATGTTTGGATATTTCTGTATCAAAAAACACAGTATAAAATGTGACAATTCAACACATTTAAAAACAAATTGCCTACATTTCCTTCCTTTCTACTGTTTTTTGACACCAAACAACAAAGTTTCTGGAAGGAATGCATTTCTTTGAACTGTATTAACTACAACAGGCGTCTAACCTAATGGAAGCCTGAAATCAAACCACAGTGAGCCAGTGTGTTTCACTTTCTTCACAAAAAAATAGACTGTCTAGGATTCTTCCCATGTTATATTACTGCAAGATTCCTTTGCAAAGGAAAATACAATAATTATGTGAAACACTCACCTTAAGGACTCTTGCAGCAGGCTTAGAACTGTTTGGCTTCTACTATCTAACACCAGCCATTGCCTGGCCTGCTCTTTTAAGAAATGAAAACCCCTCCATTAGGGTAATACGTTTCTCATGCCGCTTCCTTCCTGGCATCAGTTGGCAAGTGCCTATATAAAAACAGTATTACCCCCATCGCCACCACCATTTTCATTTCTTGTTGCTTCGGAACTGTTAGCTGGTTAATTGCATTTTTCAGTGATGAGTAGCTTTGTTTGTCATTCTGACTTACTTTTCATTCAATAAGAAATAAAACTTTATTTTTTCACATTTGGAGGGAATAGCTAACTGTATGCTGTGTGTTTATTTACTGAACTGTATATCATTCCTACTTAATTTTGTAAACAGGTCTGACTGTGAGAGACAAAATACTTGTAAATACTTCCATGCACAGAGTGTTTGTCATCTTGGGGTACTGCATTACATCAACAGTTGTAAATCTGTGCTAAATTTAATAAAACTAGCATGATTAGGAGCATTTTTTCAGAAAAAAATGTGGTGGGTTACAAAAAATAAAAATAAAATAGAAGAGGTGAGCAAGCCAGTGAAGGCTCTGAGACAGAATGCTTAAATACGGTGAGTCTGAAATAGACAAGCACAAGAAACATGAAGAAATGGCTGTAAGGAATGAAGGAGATAAATAAAAGTTTCCAGTAAAAACAGGCAAACAAATGAATAAGCATAAAAAAGTTATTTCTATCTTTGTAATCAGAAAAAGGTGTGAAAAGCTCATACTGTAAGGAATAATACAGGTTGTCAGACTAGTAAGAAATAAGTTACAGCTTCACTTATTTCATGGAAGAAAAAAGTCTCAGTCGCTCAGGAAGCTTATGGAGGAACCCTTAACTATTGAAGAAATAGCCAAAGTAATTTTAGTTTTGCTGTATAAAAGGAAGAAAACAGAAACCTTTTTTCACAATGTTAGAACTTCTTAAGATTTTAAAATGGAAGAAGACTACCCTGCTCACATTCACCAGTCATAGCTCATATGAGACTTCAACCAGTTCATTTTATAGATTTAGAGACTAATGTACCAGGCCTACTGACAGTATGCAGAGAGATATTCCAATATAATCCAAAATGTTGTTTAGGTATATAAGCTATGTGACTCCCCAGCACTGGCCCAGTAATCAAGGAGCCTCAATCCTCACCACTGGCAACAGTGGGGGATATACACACTGGAAGGATGACAAGTACATACACAGTAAAGATTCCCTTAAGAGTACACAGAGACCACAGTCAGTCTGGGGCTGGCTTCTCCCTCTTTCTTCAGATCCCCGATAAGACTCCACACTGGCACAGCTATAGAGTTGAGATCTCAGCTGAGTGGCCCATCCAAAACCTCCAGCACCCTCTCTGTCCAACCAGTGCTTTATGTCCCTGCCTAAGGAGCTGGCACACACACATACTTTGAGATCTAATTTATATACAAACACACACAGACACACACCTGGGAAAGGCTGGCACAGGTTTACTAGCTATGCCCCCTTCTGCCCAGGCTATAAGGTAGTTTCCACCACCAGCAGCCACTACTTATCAGCTACTTTACGGCCCTTAACAAAGGGTGTCCAATCCTACTGTGTAATGTTACTATTAATCTAAATGGTAGTCTGACCAAGAGCAAGGCTATTTAGGAGTGGCCTGTACAGTGTCACCAAATAGATATGCTAGTACTTTAAGAGCTTACATATCTCTAAACAGACCAACCACAATTGAAATGTTTTAAATATATTTAATAATAAATAATAAGAGAACAAGAAAATATTCAATAAGACATCACAGTAACTTCAGAGTTCAAAATAACAGGAAATATTTAAAACAACATTGCAGGATAGTCTCAAATAAATAAAGAAGACATCTAAGCTATACTTTACTATATTCATATCTGAATCTAAAAGAGTTACTATGCCCTAAAAACTTACTTACAGAACAACATGCAGGCAGAAGTGATGAGTTGATGTTTCTAGGTCCAAGACAAGATACAAAATGCCCAGTCTCTCTCTGAGAGAGTTCTTAAATTAATATCAAATATTACTGCTGGGTTAGCTTGGATGGTATTACTTTTTGTCACCTGACTTTAGTTCCCAAGCTAAACCCCTTTGTCAGAAACTAACAGAATTTTAGCGTCTCCCCGTGAAAAATACATATCTCTTAGGTCTTTGCAGATCTTGGAAGTCATAAAACAATAAACCATTGCTATATCTCAAACCTAGTAATTGCCTCTGTTTAAAGACAATACAAAAAAGTCTAGATCTAGACATGTCTGCTACTGCACTGAAACTGAGAGATAACATCTTTTGTTTATGGCCCAGCAATTATAAAAAAAAATTTAATTTCAACTATTTTCTCTGAATTTTTCAAGTTAACCTCCTGTGTTCCAGTTTCCATTAAACATATACATCTAAACAGTCACAACAGTGCAGGCACATTCCCATTCTATTCCAATAAGGCATGTTGTGGTTACACTTTAGCTCAGTACTTTAGACATACTTCTGTATAAATCATATCAGTATTCACAAATGACATAGAATTAAAATTCCCAATAGCTGGGCTGGCAGTGCGACATTTCTTCCCCACTGAAAACGTAAGTTAGTTTTTCAAGTGACCCTTGAGAAACTCTGCTTGAGAGGGTTGACTATGTGGGAATACTTCACCCCATTCCCTGTCTTGAGAGCCCATCTGCATTGGCATTGCTAACCCCACTGTGGTGCTGCACTGTCATATTATATGCCTGCAACCCTAGGCTCCACCTTAGTAACTTGGAATTTTGCTGGCTGGCTCGATGTAGCCATGTTATGGGCCTGTGGTCTGTAACTACAGTGGATTTCCTTCCATACAGATAAGGCTGAAGTTTCTACAGTGCCCACACTATAGCTAGACATTCCTTTTTTACAGCTGCATAACATTCCTCCCAGAGTTGTAGCCTATGACTGAGATAAACCACTGGGTGCTCTTCTCCATTTGAGACCTGGCTGAGTATAGCTCCCACTCCATGGTTTGAAGCATTCACCTACACAACAAATGTTTTGTTGTAATATGGACTGGCAACCACAGGGGGTCCTCCCAAAGCTTCTTTAAACTTCTGGAATGCCTGCTCACATGCTGGGTCCACACTATCTTATTTGACCTCTTTTTCTCATTAGGTCTTTGAGGGGAGCAGCTATGGTACTATAATTGGGGACAGACTTTCTGTAGTACCCTGCTGTCTGTAAGAATGTCCTGACCTGCGTTTTTGGTAACAGTGTCAGGCCATGCCTGAATGGCTTCCACTTTGGCAAGTTCTGACCTGATCGTACCACTCCCCACTCTATGGCCCATGTAGGAGACCTCTGCCATACCCACCTGACACTTACTGGGCTTAATGGTCAACCCTGCCCTCTATAGTCTGCCCAGCACCTCCCTGCCATCTTGAATGTCCTCTTGGCAGGAACAGCTGTAGATGGCAATATCATCCAGGTAAACAAGTGTGAAATCTGCTGCTCCTGGTAGGATATGATCTACCAGCCTCTGGAAAGTCACTGGGGCATTTTTCATCCCAAAGGGTATTTGTGAACTCATGCAAGCCAAAAGGAGTCACAAAAACTGACCTCTCTCGAGTGCTGGGAGTGAAGGGCACCTGCCAGTAACCATTGGTAAGATCAATAGTGGTAAGATACTTAGCCCCACCCAGCTGCTCTAGGGCTTCATCTGTCCTAGGCATGGGGTAAACATTTGACTCTGTGTGGCTATTTAATTTTCTGTAGCCCACACAGAACCTTGTGCTGCAATCCTTCTTTGGTACCAGCACCACTGGGGAGACCTAGGGACTGCTGGAATCCTAAATTCCCCTAGTTCCAACAATTCCTGTATCTTCTCCCTCAGCGTCTGCTTGACTCTCTCAGGCACCCTATAAGGGGCCTGCTTAATAGGCCTTTGGGATCCTGTATCCACATGGTGTTGCACCAAGTAGGTGCACCCTGGTTTCCCATTGAACATGTCCCCAAACTCCTGTAACACTGCTCAGATTTCTCGAACCCTGGGTAGGGATAGCTGCTGGGACATTGCTACCCCTTCCACTGAGGTGTTAGTCCAGGCCTCACTGAGGAGATCAGTCACCAGATCCCCCTCAGGCACCTTCTGCCATCCACTGCAAATACTCAGCACAAGGGCCTCTCTATCATGGTAAGGTTTCATCATATTAACATGGTACAATTTGTGCCCCTGCCTCCTGCCTAGCAATTCTGCCATGTAGTTAACATCACTGACCTTCCTTACCACCTTGAGGGGTCCCTCCCAAGCTGCCTGCAGCTTATTGTGTCTGACAGG
>NC_056730.1:386461715-386511715 GCF_019279795.1 Protopterus annectens | reverse complement strand
AATGTTGACATTGTTGACGGTCAGCTTTCTGAAATTACCACATTTGGTGTTTTGAGTAGTCGGTATTTGGATTTTACGGTGTTTTAATTCGGGTAAATAATCATTGCAAGATTTTGATAGTAAATTGTATGCATGTATATTTTCTGCAAGTATTCAAGAATAATAGCTGGACTCAATTTTCTGTCTAGGGACAAGTAATCCAGATACATTGTAAGTGGTATACTGCAGAAGTTAGTTTGCAAAGTGGCGATAGAACTGGTGTGGGCATCATTCAAAGTAACTGTTCCATCTGCAAAATCAACATACACAGGTAAGACTAGGGAGCGTTACATTGTGTGAGCCTGCGTTAGCACCAGTGAGAGACTGTTCTTCACCTGGAATGATGTGGTCAGGTACCTTCACTAGATGTGAAGCTCCAGATGGTACTATCAAGGCCTGCCATCAAAAGGTGTTATCCTAGAGACAGTGGTAAACTGTACATGTGCAGCCTTCTCCCAGAAAGCAGCAGCCTATAAGTAATGCAATGGGGCAGAAGTACAGGCACAAAAGGAAAGTATGAAGCTGTAGGCTGAGGCAAAGGGCAAACATGCCATCAGTTATTAGAATGTAAATATTTTGTGACAAATGTCTACAGGAGGGTCACTGGAAATGTTTTCTGCAATTTCACAATTTTCATCTTACTTGCTCAAAATCTTCATTTTTAATAATGTATGTCCTAAATAGTAATAATGTATTACCCAAATTTTGCTTAAAATTATAGAAACTCCTTACATTTTAAAATAAACATAATGAGTACTGACAAAAAATTGATAAAATATTGCAGTATATTGTCAGGAGAATCACGGTAATTCTGTTTTCAAGTGATTTATTCTAAGCTTGTTTTCATTTTATGTTAATATTTTTGATCAAATGATCCCTAAGTTTATACAGTCAGATAACTTTTCAATGAGAAAAAGAATTGAACGTTATGTATGAGAAGATATAGCAATGTACATTTTCTGTAATTTGATGATGACCCTACTCACAGTGCAGTACTGTAATGGAAGAGACACCCAAATATTTGGCAGTCATAGGAAGAGGGTATACAGTGAACTAATATTACAGTGCCAGCATACACTTAAAAGTAAAAGTGAAAAGGAGTGGTATCTCTGTACTTAAGGTCAATGACCAAAAAAACAAAAAAAAACCAAAAAAAACTAAACAAAATAAAACAAAAAGGAGAATTCCTAAAACGTTTATATTAGATGAGAAATAGGTAATCAGTTTATGTACAGATGTCATACATATCCCACCTGAGATAAGAAATTGACAACTGGCAAAAGTATGGTGACATACAAGAGACATCCTTGGAAAGATAAAACTTCAGAGATACTAGTATCATAGACTAAAATATAGTCAGCATTTAATGAAGCATGTTTGCTTGGTTACTGATATTGTTAGAAAATATCCCTGTTTAGAGGTGAATGTATCAGATAGCATCGACTTAGAAGTATGTGCACTCTAACATGTTAGCGGCAAAAGGGGAAAGAAATTAAATCCTGCTCAGAAGATATGAACCATGTGTGTAAATGTAGCCACTTTGCAAAAGGTTTCACAGTTAGAAAATCTGTACAAACTATATAAACCAGTGATGTTGGCTCGATATCAGGACATTGAGTTTGATACATGAAAGGGTGTCTGAGAAACGCACCAGAAAATCACAGGAAGGTAGTCCTTTGGAACTAAACTGGTAAGGGTGGGGAGAAGCTATTTATTTAATTTTATTTATTAACTTCTTTGCTGGAACCTTCTCAGCCATGGCACAGTCCACATTGGCAAGAGTAAATGCAATAATATAGTGATAGTTTAGACTAGAGTATCCAGTCAAAAAGCATATTGTTATGAGGAAATTGAAGTACCTAGAGAAAACCTATGCAGACACTGGGAGAACATGCCGTCTCCACACAAACACTGCATGGATGTCAGAACTGTGTATCAGACCCTGGAGCTGTGAGGGAGAGATCTTAGCCACTGGGCAATTACACTTCCCATTTCTAGTGAAAGAGATAAGAGACTGCAGTGAGTTGGAAAGGAAAATAACAGAATGATGGAATATAGGGGCTAAATGATGGACTGGTGTATGGTAGATGATGTTTGAGTACAATAAAATCTTTTGCATGTTTTATTTGAAGGCTTCATGGGTAATGCAGCATAAAAGACATATGCACTCCACTGGAGATATAATGGGATATGGCATCCCATGTATTGGGATGCAAAGGAACAATAGAGACAATTAATAAAGTAGAAAGTGAAAATGAATATTTGGTGTTTGATGAAATTCACTATAGATGAAACTGATGCAGTGGAGCAGAAGAAAAGGCAAACCTGAGATGATAGTAATATAAGGACATCCCAAAATGCAAGAAATAATAACAGCAGGTTCTGGAGCAAGATATGTAGACGGATAAAGAGAAGAGTGATGATAAAGGGAGACTTTGAACTTCTAGCAGTGGTGTTGCTATCTACACAAAAGGGAAGAGAGATGGTTGAATTTCTGAAAAGCTGGGTTGAAACACAAGTTGATGTCTTATATTGGAAGGGCAACATCCTTGTCTAATACTTACCAGTGTGGTCCAGTATGGATTGGGTAACATGGGTAGAATAATAAATCCTAAAATTTTCATGTATATAATTATTCTAGTGTTCCCCCTGATAAATCAGTTGCTAATCTTTTTTTCAAAAGGGGCCACCTTTGTTCCAACACGTAGAACTAATGTTGCTGAAATTCTGATAGGCTTAAAATTATATTTACGTAAATTAAATTTGTTATTGTTATTTAATGAGGTTGAAACAATATCACAACCTTTACGAATGTCTAGTAGTTATGATCCCCACCTGCATCCAACTTTGGATCTTTTTAGATTTTCGTAATTTCTTGTGTGAGAGACCTAGAAGGTTTGAGTATAATTTGTCCAATGATGAAACTGACTTATTGGAATTTATCAAGGATAGCATGTGAGACTGCTGCTTCCGGATAAGGGTGGGGGAATCAGTAATTATGGATAATGGTGGGGGATTAGTAATTATGGATTATGATGATTGCAAACATCATATGTTGTTGCTTTTAAATACAAATATCTACGAGGTGGTTAGCAGAAATCAGTTAAATACTGCATACTATTAAATAAGGATTCAGTTAAGGACTTGTTTGTCAAAGAGAGAATATCTATTGATGAAGTTAATTATTTGAACATTTCTTCTCCTTTGATACCCATTATTTTTGGTGTTCTGCAAATCCATAAGGATGTTTTTAATCCCCCTCTTTGATCTATTGTTGATAACTGTGATTCCATAATGAGTGCATTTGCAAGATTTTTGGATCAAAATCTGAAACATTTGGTAGCGAATGAAGTGCACATTTGCCATGACTCTTGGCAATTCTTAGAGAAAATAAATAGATTGGTGTTTGATGGTAATGATATTTTCTTGACTATTGATGCTCGGGACCTTTATTCAGTTATCAGACATCAGACTGGCATATCTTGGTTTTTTGAGTATCTATTTAGGAGAGGTATTACCCAGGATAAGATCAGCACTCATGTTGAACTGCTGGAGATTGTGCTTCAGAATAATTTTCTCATCTTTGATGGTACATTTTATTTACAGAGATAAGGGGTAGCCATGGGTTCTCCCTGTGGTTAACATTGTTTTAATTTTAAACTCTATGTATGCTATTTGGATGACATTTTTATTCTATGGAGGGGTGATACAGCTGATATTAACCCTTTTGATGAATACATAAATTCAACTACTGACTTTCTTCAATTTACTTATACAATAGATGATTTGAATATTGCATATTTGGATGTTTAACTTGTTAAATATTTATGCCTTAATACTTAAGTTTCTAGGATTTACCAAGAGCCCACAGATTCCATTTTTTTTACATCTTGACGGCTCTCATCCTTTATCATAAAAAAAGAGCTGTCAAAAAAGGGCAATTAGTATGGGCTGCACATACAATTTCTAGATCTGAGGATTTTATTAAGGAATGCGAAAGTTTAACATGCTCAGAATGAGGGTTTATCCATCTATCCTCATTGAGGAGATTATTAAGGAAGTTAGCTACAAAATGGAAATTGGTTATTTTGTGCCTTTGTTGCAACTCAAAATTTCAATGACTGGGAATGTTGATGAACCAGTAGAACCCCATACAAGATCTGAGTGTAATTCATCCTTTAGTAATAATGCATATATTACAACTTATAGAGCTGATAGTGGCTCTTTATGTGATTTGTTATATAAAAATTGAAGTGTCTTAATGGAAGATACTGACATTAGGGATAAGTTAGGACCCAAACTACAAGTAGTTTTTAAACATGGTTTTAATTTGAAATATATCATGGAAAGTGCCTCCACCTGACAAACTGGTAGTGAACTCAAAATGTGGTAGATGTAATTATTGTTCATATGTTTGGAAGGTTCCAGTATTACAATGTTGGGAAGGATTCTAACTGTTAAGAACAAATGTAGTTGTGAGAGTAAAGAGCTTGTATACTTGGCGAAGTGTCAGCTTTGTCCATGTTTTTATGCGGGTAAAATGGAACGGATGCTTCGGGAGTGAATATAGGAACATACTTATGGTATACGTAAAAAAAAGGATAATAATACATTATCCAGGCAAATTATTAATTTTGGGGATCATTTATTCAGATTTTTTCGTATTGGAAAAAGTTGTACCTAACTCACAGTCGGTACATTGGTCAGTCATCTCAGAAAAGAGACAGTTATTTTGGCAAATTTATTTGCATTCCTATGTCTGGCCCGGTCTTAATGATCATATAACTATTGCCCCCATTTTAAAGTTGAAAGCTTAAAAAAGATAGTAATATATATTTTTTTATTATTTTTTTTTACAATTTAGTTTTAATCCTATGGAATCAATATTTTGATGTTCAGTGTTGTACTACATTGATATTTTCAAAGTATACAAATATATATATATATATATATATATATATATATATATATATATATATATATATATATATATATATATATATATATATATATACATATAGAGAGAGAGAGAGAGAAACAGAGGAGTCCTGGCATAAATGAAAATTCTGTATGGCTGATCTGTGGGTTCTTGACTCAGTTGGTTAACATATGCAAATGGTCAACTGGTTTGTAAAATTAGAACTCCCCAGGGTAGGGGGATATGCCCTTTCACTGGAGATTGTAGAATCTTGGAGTTAGTATATGTATAATTATCAGGGAGTGTGGTGGGTGTAGGCCCCCCCCTGCAAAAAAACACTTTTTTTTTCATTCCATGCTCCAAGGATTAGCTTTGGAGCTTCCACTTTAGCACGTTGATGTGTTTTTTCTCAATGTAAGTAGGTTTATGTTGTTGTTGTGTCTTTCGGCTTATCCCGGTTAGGGGTTGCCACAGCGGAACTCCGGTCTGCTAATGTTTGGTAGTGGATTTTTATGTGCCGAGTTACCAGCCCTGATGCACAACCTTCAACGAAGGCACACCCATTCACGCATGCCTCCACACAGAAGACACTCTAGCTGAGAATCAAATGTAACAACGTCTTGCTGTGAGGCGACACCGCTACCGCAGCACCACTACTGCGGGTAATGTAAGTAGGTTAATGTAATGCATATTAACATTTAAATGTGTCAACTACTAGTAGTAGATCCATATATCAAACTCTTGTTTCCCATTTTCTACACATCTCTTTCTATATGTAATATGTGTTTCTTCCTACTTTATTTTGCTTTTGTGTCATCTTAAAAGTACTCAGTTGTATTTATTACTGCTTGGTGTAACTCATTCTAAGCCTTTAGTTTGAGCACTTGGGCTTCAGACCAATTGTTTTACATTAAGAAGGTTTGTGGTCTGCACTTTACTGGCAGGACAGGTAGCTTACATCCTTCTAAGTTGGGAACTGCTGATTGAGGGCTCAGTGTCTGTTATTCTAAAAGTGTATTAATTTTGGTTTAAGCACTTGGGCTTCAGGCCAGTTATTTTACATTAAGAGGGTTCGTGGTCTGCACTCTTGTGGGAGGAGAGGTTGGACTCTGCCCTTCTGAGCTGGGAATTTCTGGTTAAAGGCTTATAGTGCCTGCATATTTGAACTGCTTCTTACTGAAACTGATACACTTTGTTTGCTGTAGCATAGACTAGATCCAGGCCTGCTGAATCTAGCTTTGTTTGTATAACTTGAGCACTAATCCAGGCATTCTTTAAAGTATTCAGTTGTATTTATTACTGCTTGGTAGTAACTTGATTAAAGTGTAGCTATCATTCTAAGTCTTTTGGATTAAGCACTTGGGCTTCAGACCAGTTGTTTTACATTAGGAAGGTTTGTGGCCTGCACTGTGGTGGCAGGACAGGTTGCTTACATCCTTCTAAGTTGGGAACTGCTGATTGAGGGCTCAGTGTCTGTTATTCTAAAAGTGTATTAATTCTGGTTTAAGCATTTGGGCTTCAGGCCAGTTATTTTACATTAAGAAGGTTCGTGGTCTGCACTCTTGTGGGAGGAGAGGCTGGACTCTGCCCTTCTGAGCTGGGAATTTCTGGTTAAAGACTTATAGTGCCTGCATATTTGAACTGTTTCTTACTGAAATTGGTACACCTTGTTTGCTGTAGCATAGACTAGATCCAGGCCTGCTGAATCTAGCTTTGTTTGTATGCTTGTTGTTTGTTTGTTTGTTATTTCCCTGAAACGATAATTCCACCTAAAACGCTGCTTTTCAGCACTTCTGTGGATCCCTAGTGATATCTGCATTGCTTACTGTACTTATTTCCTTGTTTCACTTGAATGAAAGTTATTGTTTGTCATTTTTGCATTTAAGTTACCTGTAGCACATTGCATTTATGTTACTTGGCACTTGCTCACTAAAGCAATTATATAAGTCAGCACTAAAAAATTAAAAGCACTACACCCTCACAAACTCCCCTTGAGTACCTTGTTCCCCATTGGACCTTTTTTTTCAATTATAAAGGAATTCCCAATACTATTCTAGCATGTCCAGCTGGTGAATCTAGGAATCTTGAGGCATGTTACAACTGCCTCATGTACACAGACAACCCTCTCCTCCTCCCAACAAATTCCAACACATGTGAGAGATGCAACCATATAGCCAAACTGGAGGCTAAGCTCTCTCAACTCAGTACTGGTGTAACCAGTCAGGAGGAAAAGGAAACCACACTCACTACAATTCCAGTCTCACATAGACCTACCACGACAGCAAACCAAACACATAAACACACAAAAACATACTTGGAGGCTCTAAATAAAAATCTGCCTAAGCAGCAGAGACCTCCAAAGCAGACTCCCAAGCAACCGCTACCCCAAAACAAAACATGTGCAACACATAGCTCACAAAGCCAGTGTGCCGAACAGTCACAGCCCTTAAGGCTAAACAACACACCTGATACACTTGTAATAGGTGACTCTATCATCAGGCACACTGACATCCCGCTCACCAGGCTGAACAAGGAGAAGGTCATGGTGAGCTGCCTGTCGGGCGCTAGGATCCACCACATAACACAAGCACTCAGGTCACTCCAAGGCAAGTACAAATATGACTCAGTCATTGTCCATGCTGGTGTGAATGACCTGAGACGCACCTCCCTGGACTACATGAAAAGAGACATAGAGGAGGTCTCTGAGCATGTAGCCCAGGCCGGTATGACCCTGACCTTGAGTAGCATCTTACCCTCACCAAGAATGATGCCACAATATGAAATATTGGTGTCATTCAAAGGGGATCCAATGCCTGTCAGCCTGGGATGACATGCTCAACAAGCCATAATGCTTCACTAGGGATGGCTTGCACCTATCACCCCTGGGTTTTGGATATTGGCAAAGGCTCTTGCTACCCCCATAGTGCCTTTGTTAGGCAAGGCTCAAAAGACAAACCCACCTCCATAGCTATCACAAGGGATAAGAAACTTAAAGTAGTGCTACTCAATGCCAGAAGTCTAAACCTCAAGATGCATGCACTCGAAACTCTCCTTAGCATGGAGAACATTGATATCTGTGCAGTAACAGAAACCTGGTTCAAGGCTCCCGAGAGCACCCCAGCACTACCAGGTTATACCTCATACCATGCTTTTCGTCCCCAAAACTTGGACCGAACCACAAAAGGAGGGGGAGTATCAATGTTCATCAAAGATACCCACACCTCCAGGTTGGTGGCACAGCACGAAGCATCAGAGACTATCCATGTGCAACTAACAGTGGGTAAAACTGCCTTCCAGTTTATAGCCTGCTACAGACCACCCTCCCAAACCCAGGAACTCTACTCGGCCTTCCTGAGAACACTGGAAAATATGAAGGTCTCTCCAAACACCATTATGTTGGGTGACTTCAACTATCCAAACATAGACTGGGAGCATTACTCTAGCTCCAACACCCTAGCCCAAAGGTTCCTAGAATTTATAAACTCAAATGCTATGGAACAACTTGTTACCACTCCCACAAGAGGGGAAAACATACTAGACCTGATCATCACCAACACGGGGACTATATGCTCCAGACCAGAAGTGTATCCCTCACTGGTAAGATCAGACCATAAACTAATCTCACTGGATATTCACATCCCGACCCCACCCCCTGCCCAGAAAACCACAGTGAAAAACTTCTCTAAAGCAAATTTCACACTCCTCAAAACTGAGGTGGAATCCTTCAAAGCCCCGGCCTGTGGAAAATACCGCCCAGACCACAGAATCCTTTATAAATGCATTCTATGAACACCTTCAGGAATGCATGGATCATGCAATCCCAAATAAAACCAAGACCCAATCCTCCAAAGGCAGACATCCTATCTGGTGGACCCCAGCCATAAACAAACTATACAATAGAAGGAGGAAGCTACTACATGATAGAGCAAAATCCCAGAAAGGGAAGGCATCTCTGATCAGTATTAGCAAAAAACTACGGGCACTCATAAAATCATCTAAGGCCAGATTTGAGAGAAAAATTGCACAGGACACTAAGGATAATCACAAGGCTTTCTTTAGTTATGTTAGGAACCTGGGTGGGAATTCCCAGATATGCTCAGAATTAGTCCAAAATGACAAAAAATACACCAAAATCACAGACATTGCCAACATCCTAGCTGACAGGTTCAGTGCAAAATTCTCCCCCCCTCCACCCCAAAAGGGCAAATATCTATCCCAGCAGAGTGCTGCCCCCCTGACATCTCAGATGCTCAGGTAAGAGCCGCCCTCTCCAAAGCAAAAAACACAGCATCAATGGGACCAGATGGTGTCCCGGGCTGTGTCCTACATGAACTCCAAGAAGAGCTAAACCCAAACATAAAACTACTGTTCAATCTCAGCCTTACTACAGGATATATACCCAAAGAGTGGCATACAGCAAAGGTGGTCCCTCTCCACAAAGGTGGTGCCTCAACAGATCCTGGAAACTATCGCCCCATACGCCTGACTAGTTTGGTCTGCAAAGCTATAGAAAGAATCATCATGGACCTTATAAACAAAGATATTGGGGACCTACAGACACTGGATCCTACCCAGTTCGGCTTTGTTAAGGGCAGATCCTGCCTTTTAAACCCAGTCGATTTCTTTGAAACAGTCAGCAAGGCCATTGACGAGGGGAAGGTGGTCCACACAACCTACCTGGACCTCGCAAAAGCCTTTGATACAATACCCCACTCGGGCATGATAGATAAGCTCACCAGCTTAAATATAACCCCCTGTGCCACTAGATGGGTTGCAAACTGGCTCAAGGACAGAACCCACATGGTTAGAATTGCTGGAGCCATGTCAGACTCCAAACCAGTTACAAGTGGCATCCCACAAGGCTCAGTCCTAGGACCTCTCTTGTTCGGTATATATTTCTCAGAGGTACAGGCCAGCACGGAAGGACTGTGGCTGACCAAGTTCGCAGATGACTGCAAACTGGGAGCCATAATCGACTCTCCAACCGACACAAGCATCCTCCAAAAGGACCTCATAGAAACAGACAACTGGTGCCAGAGCCATGGCCTCAAGCTAAATGCCAAAAAGTGTATAGTCATCCCCTTTGGCAAAAACAAAGTGCCCACAAATTATCACATAAGTGGTAATCCATTAAGTATGGAAGAAGTAATTAGGGACTTGGGGACCCAAGTTGATAGCAATCTCTCATTTGACAACCACATGGCCAAAGTGATTAGAAAAAACATTCTATATAGCCCACCTAATCATGAAGGGATTCACATCTAGATCAGGGGAGGTCATCATGCCTCTTTACTCATCCCTCATCAGGCCCATAATTGAGTATAATGCCCCTTTTGGGATGTACCTTACCAGACACCTGCAGCAACTGGAAAGACCCCAAAAGTACCTCACCAAGAGGATCAAAGGGCTCAAACAGATGCCATAAACTGCCCAGTTAAACAAACTCCAGCTCTACTCAGTGGCATACCGCCTGCTCAGAGGCGATCTGTGCCTGATGTATAAAGCCATGTCCAACCCAGAATTAATGGACATGCTGCACCTCAGAAAATCCAAATCCCATTGAGCTACGCGCTCGAGAGACTTGAACCTCAGCACTGAAATAAATAGGACATGCTGGAGGGACAGATTCATAACCCAGAGGCTTCCTTCACTCTGGAATAAAATCCCAGTCCAGGTTAGGCAGAGTCCCTCATTGACTCTCTTCAAGAGGAATCTTGATGAGTGGATGGGGGATTGTAGGTTTACCCCTGGTATCACTTCTGTGTCACTTTTAGACAGAGGCACAGTATACTAACCTTGAAAAAGGGAATAGCAAAATTAATTTAAAATGGGTTGCGAAAGCCAAACACACTCTGGCTAGGCTTATAAATGCCCTAGGGCAGATAGCCTAGTATGAACCTATGAACCTATGAACCTATATAGTATATAAAAGTATTCTATCCCTCATGTGGATTCAAACCCTGTACCAGTTACACTGTCATTCATGTAGTTGCACCAGACCTGTAGTTTTATGTATTCAGTAATGTCTAAAATGCTACATAAGGCATAAGTGAAGTAACATGTTCTACCACATAAACATTTAAATAAATAAAGGAGAAAGTCAAGCACAAATGCTGAGCATTGCACTTCAGTGTAACAATAGCATTTGTGTTGCCTGAGGGGGAGTAGCTCTTCCTTTGTGGGCAAAATTACCACAGAAAAGATTGTGCAAAAACTAAAGGAAAACTTCTAAAATATACCAGATATAAACTTAAACAATTTCTTCAATATTCAATTAGTGCTTTCATCTGTTTCTGCAAGGACATTATCTGAATTAATTTAAGAACTAACATGTTCTTTGCTAAATATTAAAACAGCAAAACAACATCCAATCAATGCACATTGATTTCAAATACTTAGATAAAAATCACATATAAAACTAAACAAATTTAAAATCACATTTTGTTGTAAAGACTGTAAGTAAATAACCAAAGAATTGAACCTCAAAAAAAAAATACTTAAAATTTTTTCCACTTGAACCTTTAGCGCATTTGAAAAGTTCAGTGATTATTTTAACCCAATGCAATCTTAAGTGAAAAGGAAACTCACAATATTCATTTTTGGACTTCCAGTCACATCCTCTTAAAGGAATATTGATTTTGTCAAAGATACAGAACTTACACATGTGACAGAATGCTTAAGTAAAGCATTTAGTTCATCTTTCTTTTTAATGCAATAATTGTGTTGATAAATATGTTTTCCTAAAGTAAAATTGTCATACCTATATAGTATGCATCACATTTTTGACAACATGCAATGTAAACAGCTCTAGAAGTTGAAAATATACACCTACCACCTTTCCTAAAAGATGTACATTTAAGAAAAAGTAATTCCTTCTTTTGGAAATTAATGTAAGGGCATTCCCCTGGATTCAGTAAACTCCATGAAGGAATAGCATTATTCCTACATGGAGTGAAATGGTGTCCACATCTCCCTCTTGGCAGCACGCCTTGCATATTAATAAAGGTGCGCTACTGAGATGGAGCCGTGTACATGGATACTGAATCAGTGCAGGGGGCATGTTGCAGTAGTGCTTGCAGATCTGTAACACACTCCCTGCACTGACAAAGTGCTGTATGGCACTTTACAATGCAAAACAGTGTCCGTGGACTCTCAGTGGCAACTGAATGTAATGCAGGGGTTGTGTGACAGGTACTGTCACACACCTCCTGCATTGTGAAAGTGCTATACAGCACTTTACAATAGAAAACAGTGTCCACAGTCACTGAAATTATGGATGGCAACTGAATGTAATGCAGGGGGTGTGTGACAGGTACTGTCCTCCCCCCCCCGTATAGTGAAACTGCCGTACAGCACTTTACAATAGAAAAGAGTGTCCACAGTCACTGAAATTATGAATGGCAACTAAATGTAATACAGGGGGTGTGTGACAGGTACTGTTTCAGTACTAACATACCTTTCTGAAATGTTATTGTTGTTGGCCTGTTGCCATAAATGTTACTGGCATGCTGTTACAATAATGACTGTTATTCCATTTATGCATGTGTGCTGTTTGCCATGCAGTTTCCCCAATTGTATTGTTCTGGGTTAATTGGAACACCCATGCATGCTGTTCTAACTAACGTTGAAATGTTTTGTTCATGACTAACCAATACACCTTGAAAAACCATAGCACGTTTGGGTAGGAAGATCCCAGCGGATTCGCCTGTCCCACCTCATCTGGCCACGCCAACAGGTCCCAGCATGTCTGGGACCTAACCCTCAAACTGCTTCCTCTGCTGGTCCTGAACCACCCTCAGGGAGAACCGCATCAGGGGACAGGGCCTGTCCCCCCCTGGGTGTGGGTGTGGAGAGGACCCTGTCACCTGACACCATTTCTGAAGTATGATGTGCAGGGTCATCCAGAAGGACTTGGATGTATGCCTGCACCAGATCAAGGGCAGACTGGCACACCTCAAGGGGCAGGCTGGCCCCATCATCAGCACCCAGCACAGCAACCTTCAGGACCGTGAAGGGGCAGTGGTGACTGCCCATTGGTGGGGATCTCAGTCCCACTGGTTCCATCTGAGAGCACATGGCCCTCCGTTTCCCAACCACCCTCCCTGTCCAAGGTGTTTGCCCCCCTCATGTGTCATACAACACCCCTGTCTGCTGTCTTGTCTGTCTGAAAAAGCAATCTGTCCTACCCAACTTACCTCCCCAAACATACCTACAACTCTTCCCCAACATCCCACTCTCACCTTAAGAAAAAAATGGGCATCTGTCCCCACAAAAATAATTTAGTTCCATACATAGCTCTCCATTTCCCCCCATGTACACTACCATGAATCAATCATCCCATCAATTAATCAACAAACTTATGTCCCCCAAATCCATATGCAGGTTTCAAGATTAATCTTAATTTCTATGCCGACTGTAAGACTAGAAATGTGGTATGTTGCAGCGTTTGTACCACATGTTATGTTTTTTATATAGGGAAGACTAATCATATATTTAAAGATAGAATATTAGAACACCATAGAGATATAACAAATGCTAAGGAGACTAATGCACTTGAACAACATTGTTTTAAGTTCAAGGTTCTAGAAGTCATAACAGAAAGAGATGGGGGTTGACATTAGAAACATCGCTGAGACAGCAGAACAAAACTGTATTTTGCTACTGAATGTAGATAAATCACCTGGCTTGAATGCCAAATTATCATTAAAACCTTTTCTAAAAGCTAGATCATTGCAACATTCATTTTATGGACATTTTACTAGTTTCTGTGCATATGCAGAGATGTTCACTTTTTATTAATTTTAATATGTTTTGATAATACGTTTTATTTAATTAATGTAATTTCTGGCAAAAATTCTTGACATCATGCATAATTAGATAAGCTAAAGCATTCATTGGCTCACATATTGTTTAAACAGAGCATTTGTTGTGTATTGTTTTGTCTGAGGAAGTGGTTGGATAACCGTGAAAGCGCTTATGTTTTTTCCATGTAATAAAGTTGTGTTTATACTATCTGCTGTGTCGTTACTAGTGTTACACTGTTTCTACTTTTTGGACTTGGATGTATGCCTGCACCAGATCGAGGGCAGACTGACACACCTTGAGGGGCAGGCTGGCCCCATCATTAGCCCCCAGTACAGCCACCTTCAGGACCGTGAAAGGGCAGTGGTGACTGCCCATTGGTGGGGACCTCAGTCCCACTGCTTCCATCTGGGTGCATGTGGCCCTCCGATTCCCAGCCACCCTCCCCGTCCACCCTCCTCATGTGTGATACACCTCCCCTGTCTCATGTCTTGTCTGTCTGAAAAAGCAACCTCTCCTACCCAACTTATCTCCCCAAACATACCTACAACCCTTCCCAAACATCCCACTCTCACCTTAAAAAAATGGGCGTCTGTCCCAACAAAAATAATCTTGCCCCATATACAGTGCCATGAATCAATTATCCCATCAATTAATCGACAAGCTTATTTCCCCCACACCCCTCCCTGTGGGGTGTGAGGCTCTAAATTTCAAAATGTCCACATTATTCACAGCTGTTGCTGCCCAAGAAATGGAGAGCTATGGTCCTTTCCTACACCAGTCCTGTACATCCCTAGCTACCTTTCATAATGTATTTCCCCCTACTTGCCCCCATTGCACCACTTTCCTGTCACCCCTTTTGTCTTTTCTTTTTTGGAATTAGTGTGGGTTTAAGTGGGAGTAAGTGCCACAAAGCAAAGCTAACGGAAGCTAAGCATCTCTTGGCACTGCTTAGCATCATGCAAAACCATGAAAACCAGCTTAGAACTGCTTTAATCACTCTATTTCATTCAGCCACTGTTCTTCCCAGCAACAAAATAACCAGTCCTTCCATGTCTTGAACCTAGGACCCTGTGTACTAGAATCACAGCAATGTACCACTACACCAAATCTCCTGTGGAAATTACTAATCCTTTTGTAAATATATCATGTATTACAGTCATTAAACATTAGGGGAAAAAATGTCATCACTGCCAAGATTTGAACCCAAGACCCTGTGCATGAGAGTCAGTGCAACATACCACTACACCAAATCTGCTATGAGAATTACTAATGTTTTTGTAAATATATCTTGCATTTCAGACATTTAACATTGGGAGGGATAAAAGTCAGCACTGTCCAGTCTTGAACCCAGGACCCTGTGCACTAGAGTCAGAGCAATGTACCACTACACCAAATCTGCTGTGAGAGTTACTAATGCTTTTGTAAATATATCATGCATTACAGTCAATTAACATTAGGGGAAACAGATCTTGTACACAGGACCTTGTACACTAGAGTCAGAGCAATGCACCACTACACCAAAGCAACTGTGGAAATTAGAAATGCTTTTGTGAACATATCATGCATTACAGTCATGTAACAGTAAGTAAAAAAGACAAAGCTGTTATGTTTTGAACACAAGACCTTCTGAATCAGAGTCATAGCAATATAACACTATACTAAATCAGCTCTGGGGAATTACTGATGCATTTGTAAATATAGCATGCACTACGGAGATGTAACTTTAGTGAAAAACTACATCAGTGACAAATTTTGCACCCAGACTCATCTGAACTACAGTCAGAACAACATACCAATAAGTCAGCTGACCCGTAGAGTACATCTGTTTTTACAAACATATCCTGATTGCCAGTCACACACTACTACTATATATACTGGCCCAAATCACAGTGTACTTGGACCTCTGATGCAGATACAGAACCAGTACACAGACAAATAAATGCAGCTGGATGTATGGGAGGCCTACAATATCTGGTAGAGCTGACAACTGCACAGACTATTGCTGAATATCGACAGTTGTGCCCCATATTCATGGCAGGGTCCTCATAAAACCTACTCTGTGTGCACACATATTGGCAAGGCAGTGCACATTGGGGTTACAAAAGCATGACAGACAGCTCAGTATCACATGTCATACCCATTGGAACACACATGTCCATGCTAATCCTGTGTCACACACTGTATGCATGCACATATGTCTTACAAATACACCTGCCATAGGAATAACTCAGTAGCTCCATCTGTTACAATTCTAGCATCTTGTCACATCTAGAAACCCACAGTCTTGGCCCACAGCCTAGTGTGTGGCATGACAACTACATGCATGTCAATACAACCTAGGAATAATGGAGCCCTGCAATGTCCAGTAAAGCTGGTTGTTTATACTTCAGTCACTGCCACCCACAGTAGCACATTAAAGTCCTGCAGGATGGGACACATTTCACAATTTTAAATATGTGTACTAAATGTTGTCTAACACTCTCTGGATGGCACTATTATGTAACATATGCACCAAAGGCACATGCCTCACCTGGACTTTGTGAGTACCCTCAACCAGGACATTCTGTGACACAACAGCTGACACCGCACCCTCAATGACAGTAACAGCTTGCTCTTCCCCAATGTCTTCACAATGCCTATTCTGACTCCTGGCCAGAATGCAGCAGTTGTGGCCTGCTACACATGCAGCAGTATGTCCATCTACCTGCTACAGACCTAACATTGCTCCCAAACACCTAGGGCAGGGCATCCACACAACAGCCAAGCATAAAGGGTTGGGGGAATGTTGAGGTTTTAAGGTATATGTCTCAGTATACCCCTACACACATACACAGCTTATAGACCAGCATTAATTGTAGCTGTATGCACAGTCAGATAGAAAAGGATCTGTGACACTCACATCTGCCTGTCTCCTTACATACCACAACCCACATGTACACAGTACACTGATACAGAATCTGAAAGTCTGTTAACAATGGCCAGACATACATACCTCTCAACTGTACATATTTCCACAGAATGTCCAGGTTGTTGCCTCATAGATTTGGCCTGTTCCACATAACATTTGGGATTTTCTTCCAAATCACTGGGATGATATGAGGAATGGTGTCACTAAATGATGATATACATTTGAGTTGCAGACTTCAAATCCCTCAGAAAATGTATGTCAAAACAAACTCTGTTACTCTAGCAAATTTTGAAGTTTATAGGAGCAATATTTAAAATCTGTCCCTAGTTATGGCCCTTTGTCTGCCCATTTTGTCATGCTTTGTCCAGAGTTCTTGTGCTAAGAGGTTGAGAGGTATGACTGAGCTTCAGGAGTGTAACCACAGTGTACTGTACTGGCAAAGAACAGAAATGTATATAAAGTATTACCTGTGCAAATGTATGTATTAATAGTAGAATCTGGAAGCCTCGAACATACAGACATAAGTTGCAAAACTTCAAGTAAATAAACTGAACTTGTTTTACAAATGTGTTATCTCGGGTCTATATTATAAGATCGAATGCTCAAAATTTCAAATGTTATAATATCGACCCATTTCAGTTGAACAATCATAACATCGAACACTCAGAACAGTGAATTTTTTCCCAGGGAAAAAATTTGATGTTCCGAGAAGCATACACACACACAACACAAGCACACCAAAACAACTGTAATCCACAAACATACACTTAAAATCCTACATCTAACCCTACACCAAACTGTACATACACTACTATCTATCCACTTACCTTAACCCAAACCCGAACCCTAAGGTCCATAACTCTCACACACTCATCTCACCCACACCCTAACTCTAACTCACTTAACCCGCCCCTAACCCTACAGTCTGTCACTATTGCACACTCACCTCACCCGCGCACTAACCCTAACTCACTTAACCCGCCCCAACCCTAAAGTCTGTCACTACCACACACTCACCTCACCCTCACCCTAACCCTAAAGTCCCTAACTATTGCACACTCACCTTACCCCAGTTGGTCGCTCACTTACCTTAACCCAGTTGGTAACCATCACACCACACTTACCTGAACCCAATCCGTAACCTCCGTTCACTCACTTCCCTAAACCCGGTCCATAGCCATTGCACCACAGTGCTGTAAATAGCGAAGCCATGGAATGGACCACCAAAATCTTACCCTAGGTAAAATTTTGATGTTAAGAGGCTTCGCTCTTGTCATCTTTCACTCTAAAGGGTTTGATATTATAACATTCAAAGTTTTAAAACTTCAATGTTATAATATAGACTCTGTTATCTCAGTTATCAGTGCAGCAAGCAGACATAAATGTCTGCAGCTAGAGGTTTTTGTATTGTCTTCAATCATAAATAATTACTAGGTTGAAAATGTAAAAGTGTTTAACTGTGTTATGATTTCCAGTTCTACACAAACATCAGACAGATATGTACTTCTGACACAGAGATGTTAAAATGCATGTTAGTTGCTGTTAGCCTGGGAAGTGAAGGCAGGTAACAGACATTGATGTAATCTGAGCTAACCCAGCATTAATGTTGATTATTACTTTCAGACCTGTCTCATAGAAAGACCATTGCATGTTGTATGTGTCTGTGTATCTGACAACATCCACTCATCTGCATTTGCCGTGCTAATAGTAAAGAACTAGGGACATGTAAATTGTTTATATATAGACTGGAATATATCATATCTGTCTGATGTTTATGTGGTCGGCAGTGCTCTGAGTATCAGGCATCTCTGCATTTAATGTTGATTTGAAGCCCTTTATCCAAGGTTTGATCACTTCTATTTTGTATCTTATTCTAGTATTACATTTATTTTGTTTTAAGTTTTCTGTTCTGTTGGAGTTTTAAGAGATCCTCCTCCCACTCGCTCAGTCCTTGTTGTGTTCTTAAATTTGGTGGCTTTTGAGTTGCCCACCCCTACTATAAGTCTCATTTTGGACACTCCTCCCAGTCCCATCCCATCATCTTATTCTACTGAGTAGAGAGAGATCATTTGGGAAGAACTACCCCTTGGTTTCCAAAACATAAATTATAGTGTTTCATCCCTTTCCACTTAATGTAAAAAAATAATTCTAATGTATTTGTGCTGCTTCCTATTTTATTAGTTTATTTTGCTTTTGCTGCCTGTCCTTAAAAGTACTCAATTACACTTATTCTGCTGCATTTATTACTGCTTGTTAGTAGCCTGATTAAATTGTAACTGATATTATAAGCCTTTTGGGTTAATCACTTGGGCTTCAGGCCAGTTATTTTACATTAAGAAGGTTTGTGGTCTGCACTCTTGTGGGAAGAGGGGGTAGATTCTGCCCTTCTGAGCTGGGAATTGCTGGTTAAAGGCTTATTGTGGCTGCTTATTTGCACTGTTTCTTTCTGAAATTGGTGCACCTTGTTTGCTGTAGCATCAACTAGATTGAGACCTGCTGAATCTAATTTTGTTTGTATAACTTGAGCACTAATCCAGGCCATATTTTTTGGAGAGGGTTCAACTGCACCCTAGTTGCAGGAGTGTGCAGTTAGAACATGTCTGATTGAATACCACTGGAACAGGGCTCAGTTTTGAGCTCTTTTGTTGGTTAATTGGTTAATTTGTTTAAATCAGTTTGCTGTTGTTTGCTACTGCTATATTTAAGTGTGTATCTGTTCTCCTGTGTTAAATTGACCTAAACAGAGTTGAAATATCTTTAGCATAGTCTGGTTACAGGTTTTGCTGTATTCAGATCTGTTTGTGTGATTCCTTTGTTTCATGCTGCACCATCTTGTGTTGGCCAGGGCCTGCTTGCACTTAATGTTTGTAAGTGAACTGGTTGACACTGGTCTGGCATAGGGTGTTGAGCTAAGAACTCAGTTCCAGTGTCTCTATTTTACCTTTGTTTTTGTGGTGTTTAAAACCAGCATCTGTGTGGGTTTGTGCTTGTTTGCCTGTTGCACACTGCTGCTATGCTGTTTTAACCCTTTGTGAGGTATCTCAGTTGCATTTTTCCCTTACCAGCACTCCTGTGTGAGTGAGGCCCTCACCTGTAGCTACTGTATTGATTTTATCCAGTCATACTCACACCTACAGGTACTCTCCTCAGTAACCACTCTACTATCCCTGACCTCTTTTCCACAAATTCTAATAACCATGGATGGACAATGTGAGAGTGTAGGAACTGGCTTATGGACACAGCCAACCCTCTACTACCACCACCTCAGAACACAATATGTGAGAGATGCAATCAAATTAATAACCTAGGATCCTTGCTGTCTCAGTCAAAAGCCAGTACATGATTGACAGACTACGATGCTTTGCCACAGATAGCCTTCAACTGTCTCCCCTGGGCTTTAGGCTTCTGTCTCCCCTGTAGTGCCTTTTTTAGCCAAAGTCATGACCACAATATTACCAACATGAATAATTCATATAAATGAAATTAAAGGTCATGCTGCTAAATGCTAGGAGTTTTAGCATGAAACTTCACTCATTGCAAGCATTCCTTGCCCTGGAGGATGCTGACATTTGTGCAATCACTGGAACCTCATTCAAAGCTGTGGAGAGCACCACAGCCTTGCCAGGTTAGTCATCCTACCATACTTTCAGACACCAAACAGAGGGCTACAAAGCCAAAGGAGGTGGAGTTTCAATATTTATCAAAGACATACACACCTCCAGGCTGGTCAAATCGTATGATGCACAGGAGACACTGCAAGTACAGTTAACTGTTGACAAAACACATATTCAAATCATAGTTAGCTACAGACTCCCAACCATGACTCAGGACACCCACTCCACCTATCTGGACTTACTTAAATCCATCAAGATTCAGCCCTCTACCCTGATCCTGGGTGACCTTAACTACCCAACCATAGAGTGCAAGACCTATTCTAGCCCAAACATGGACAGCCAGAGATTCCACAACTTCATCAATGGCAAAGCATTGGATTAGCCAGTCGACACCCCTATGACAGGTGAAAATATCCTGTACCTGGTCCTAACCAACATGAGTAGCCACTGTAGTACTCCTGGAGTGTCATCCTCCTTGGTAAGCTCCGACCAAAATGTGATCACTTTTGAAGTCACCATCTCCGCTGATACCCACCCCCCCTGTCAGGGTCACATGAAAAAAACATGTCTGAAGCTGACTACAATCTCCACAGAGCAGGTATAAGGAACTGAACAGCCACCGTCCCTTCAGTTGGAACACTGGTTTTGATTACCTTTAAAGTAAACTGGTTTGCATAAATTTACTGTCATAAAACTTCCACAATAAGGTGCTACTTATCTGCCTGATATACTTTGGTGATAAGCTCTCTGGAAGGTCTGATTGGCTCCACACAATCTACTGACTGATTCTGCCCCGCTTTGCTCCCCTACCCTACCCCCATATCCCACCCACCCTCAGTGCCCTTACACTTATACCTCCCTAACCACACCCCCTCCTTGAGCCATCCTATCCCCTGTAACTGTTCATTAATATAACTCCTTCTCATCCCTCCTTAACTACCTTATCTATTATCTCTCTCTTAATTACTATAACCCCACCTCATCCCTCCTAATTTTACTCTATCTACTCCCTCTCTCCTAACACCTACCTTTCACTTATACTCATAACTACTCCTCTCAGGAGAACTATTTACCTTTCCTATACTTTAACTTGCTTTTACATATTAACCCTACCTCCTAGGGCTTACAACTCTTCTTAGCAATATGTCTCTCATATCTAAAACTATACTAACTAAACTAATATTCACATACATATGCTCTCTATACTTAACCTTCAGCTATCTCCTTACTTCTTATGAAAGAGCTAATTATTTCCACATTACTAACTGTCACAGACAAACAGCCTTCCAACATCCTAGCAATACGTATACTCATTCAAACATTATAAGCACCCCCAACTACATACTACCCAAATACCATTGACATACACACATTAACTTCAACAATCCAAACATAAGGAGGCTAAAATACCTAACCAACTTCTCATGCAAACCATCACTTGAACTAAAAATGCCAATCCTTAGTGATGGTGACATCCACCCTAACCCAGGACCAACTAACAACTCTACTGACATAACTTATAATATCTCATACTCTACCCCACCTACACTAACCACTGTTTCTAACACCTTGCTTATTGGGCATCTCAATATCCGAAGTATTAACAATAAGATTGCCCATCTCCATGCCCTCCTTGATACTCACTCCTTTGACATTCTCTGTCTTACTGAAACTTGGCTGAAACCTGGTACTAAAGACAATGCAATACTTCCCCCTGGATATAACATTTTGAGAATGGACCGCTTAAAACGTAAGGGTGGAGGAGTAGCACTTCTGTTTAAAAATGGACTAAAAATCTCCTCACAACCTTCCAACCCATTAAATGATGATAAAGCTGAAATCCTTACTTCTAAACTACAACTAAACCCTAATAAATCAATCTATATCATCTGTATCTACCTACCTCCTGGCAATAATTACACTAAAATTGAGAATATCCTAAGTTGCATATCTTCTTCCTACCCACAAGAAACAATAATTTTAGGAGACTTTAATTGTGATTGGTCCTCTGTCAAGACAAATAATCCTTCATCTCATATAAATCTTCATGGCTTTACTCAGACAATCAATAATCACACAAGAATCAATAAGCCCAATAACAAAGAAAGTATTTTAGACTGGATTCTTACTAACAAACTGCAACAAACATATACAGTAGGAACTTTGCCTGATGATGTAAGTGATCATTCCTTAACTTACATCATAAGACAAAAGAGTGACATTAATTACACCCCTACCTACAGGGTCTCACGTAGCAATAAACACTTCAACCCATTATTATTCCAAAATGAACTAAAAGCCTGTAACTGGAATATTCTAAAAACCCTAACCCTTGAAGATGCTATCAATTACTTCAATACCAAATTCCTATCAATCCTTGACCAACATGCTCCAAAACGATCTGTCAGAGTTAAATCTAAACCTGCCCCCTGGCTGTCCAAAGAGACAAGACAAAAATACTACTTAGGAATAAATCATGGGCTAAATGGAAAACTACAAAAACTATTTCAGACCATCAAACCTTTAGACAGTTAAGAAATAGCACTGAAAAAGCTGTTTTTACAGATAAAAAGAACTATTACTGTAAACTATAGCAAACTCATCATAACAACCCCAAAAGGTTCTGGTCAACCTTAAATTAGCTCCTACACCCAGGCCACTCTAGTACACCTTCCCCTTTAGGGGCTGAAAAGAATACCTCACACCAAACTGCCAATGCCTTTAACTCCTTTTTCACAGACACCATTAATTCACTAGGAAGTCAACTTACTATAGACAAATCTAACCCTCCCACCTGTATATCTGCTAATCTCCCCATATTTCAACTACAACCTATCTCTACTTCCTACATCCTAAAACGCATCCAAAAACTCAAACCTTGTACCCCATCTGCAGATCAGTTACCATCTGAATACCTTTAAAAAGCAGCTGAAGCAGTAGCTTATCCCATATCCCTCATTATAAACAGAACCATCAATGAAGGAACCATCCCTGCTATCTGGAAAATTTCCCACATAATCCCATTACATAAAGGAGGCAGCTCAAATGAGTATTCTAACCACAGAGCTATAGCACGCTTATCACCCTTAGCAAAAATTATGGAGAAATGTATTCATCATCAGCTAATGCACCACTTAACTCAATATAACTTACTAGCCAACTGCCAACATGGCTTTAGGCCATTTCATAGCACTACCACAGCTCTCCTATCCTTTACCGAGTGTATGAATAGAAACCGCAATACTAGTATCCTGTCATCAGCACTCTTCATAGACCTGTCAAAAGCATTTGACATGCTAAACCACCATATGCTCTTAAAAACCCTTGAATCTCTCTCTCTAGATACCAAAGCTGTTCAATGGTTTACTTCCTACCTTAGTAACAGGCAACAGGCTGTTCTCTGGGAAAACACACTTTCATCCCTTCTGCCAGTCTCTCTTGGAGTACCACAAGGTTCCATCCTAGGTCCTCTCCTCTTCTCTTTATTCATAAATGACTTACATGTAGCAATACCTCAAGCTACATGTATTCAATATGCAGATGACTCAACACTCATATGCTCTGCAAACACCTCCTCCGAACTACAAACCCTAACACAGAATATATTTAGCACAGTTGAGGCATGGTTCTTGAAACGCTGCCTCCTTTTGAATGCCAATAAAACCAAACTCCTGCTCTTCAGGCCTAATAGTAAGTCCCCCCTCTTAGACTTCTCTATTACTTCCAATAATGGTACACATATAGTCCCTGACTCTACCACTACACTGTTAGATATTATAATTGACAATAACCTCACTTTTGATAACCACATTAATAACACTATTAAAACCGTAAATAGAAAACTTGGCTCCTTATATAGAATTAAAACCTTTCTAACTACACAGGCCGAAATTACACTCGCTCACTCTCATCTTATTTCTACTCTTCTTTATGCCTCAACCATATACACTAACCTAAAGAAAAATAACCTCACTAAACTAGCAAATGCATACAATAGCATTGCTAGATTTGCTACTGGAAACCCATTTAGAACTCACCATCGTCAGAATCTACTACAACTAAACTGGCTATAACTGAAAAATACACTATTACTCTCCCAACTTACCTTTGTTCACAGGATATTTCACCAACCAAAAAATACCCCTATAGTTTCTGACCTTATTTCTCCCTATTCTAATCTAAATTCACTACGCTCCTCTAATAAACTTCTTGTGAAGCTAACTAAGTCCAATAACATTGCAGGTGATTCACTATTCTCCAACACCATAGGTAAATACTGGAATCTTCTACTTACCACTCTAACGTTTACATCGTCACCCTTCCTCTTTAAACAAAAGCTCAAACAACATCTAAAAACACTCTGGCTATGCCCATGCATCAATCCCGACTAATCTTATGATTCTACTAATTACTCTTCTCATAATCACCCTCTCTTACCTCTCTCTACTCACTCCCTAGAGTAGACAATCTCAAAAACACCCTTGTTGATTAGCCTCTGATATGAATTAACATAGAACATTGTATGGTTGTATGGTTTATATTTACTTAATCAATTATACTCTTCATGAATGTTTTACTAAAGTATAACTCCCCTATTGTTATACTGTAAATAAAAGTAAATGTCCTTCCTAGTATAAATTTTCAACTAGTATATTTTAGATTGAACCTTATTTCTGTTTGTATTTTTACTAACTACTTGCTTTCTTTATGTAATGACTTGTTTGTATTAACTTCAATGTGGAGCTTTTCTCCCCGGGCCTCTGCTGAAAATGGAAATATATCCAGTTGGACTAGCCCGGTAAACAAATGTAAAATAAAATAAAAATAAATAAACTAGCACTAATGTCTAAGCCTACACCAGGAAAATATATGAGCACCAACATAACTGTATGAACTCAGCAATACCTGACAGGACCAAATCATCTTGCTCAAGGAAGACTAAACCTGTCTGGTGGACAACAGCAATAAACAAAGTCTATAACAGAAGGAGGAAATTGCTGTCCAGAGCCAAGAAGGAGCAGGTGCCAAGTTTGAAACAATCTCTCCTTTGTTTGAACAAGCAAATAAGGTCACTGGTGAAGTCCTCTAAGGCTAACTTCAAGTCCAGATTGGCCACATCCATGGAGGACAATCACAAGGCCTTTTTCACATATGTCCACAATCTCAAAGGCAACACCCAAATCCACTCTAAACCGGTGGTCAATAACACTACATACACAAATACCATAGATATAGCCAACCTGCTGGCAGAGAGTTTCAGTGAAAACTTCACCCCCCTGTCCCCCCATCAGTACACCAGGACATCCCCAGCACCTGCCCCCTCCCCTCATCACCATGGAGCACATCCTTAATGCCCTTTCAAAGGAAAAAGTAAAGTTTCCATGGGACCTGATAACATCTCTTGCTGTATCCTACATAAACTTAGGCATGAGCTGTCAGCTGCATTAGACACTCTATTCAAGCACAGCCTGAGCACCGACTTCATCCCAAATGCATCGGGGACAGCCACTGTTATCCCTCTAGACAAAAGTGGAGCATCCACTGACCCATGCAATTATAGGCCCATCAGCCTAACTAGTCTGATCTGCAAGGCCATGGAATGCATTATTATGGACCTTATAAATAAGGACATTGGCAACCTCCAAATGCTGCACCCCACACAGTTTGATTTTGTCAAAGGGAGATCATGACTATTAAATGTGGTTGACTTCTTCAAAACAGTCACCACAGCCATGGACAAGGGATAGATGGTGCACAGTGCCTACCTTGATCTAGCCAAAGACTTTGACACTATTCCACACTTGGGCATAATACATAAACCATCCTAGCTAGCTATCAGCCCATATGTTACCAGATGGGTAGCTAACTGGCTCACTGATCGAACCCACTCAGTCAAAGTAGGGGAAGCAATTTCTAGTAGTAGATGCGTAACGAGCAGTGTAACTCAAGGATCAGTCTTGGGGCCTCTACTGTGTGGCATATACTTGTCTGAGGTGCAAGCCACAACCAGTGGTCTGTGGCTGACCATGTTTGCAGATGAGTGCAAGCTGGGTTCTGTCTTAAACTACCCTAGTGATGTGAACATCCTCCAAGAGGGCCTTACCCAAACTAATGACTAGAGCCAGAAGCATGGCCTCAAAATGAATGTCAAGAAATGCATCATTATCCCTTTTGGGGAAATTCATTCCACTACTTATGACATTAATAGCAACGTACTAAGCATGCAATCAGTTGTGAGGGAAATGGGGACCCAGTTTGATAGCAACCTGACTGTTGAGCATCATGTTGCCTCTGTTGTACAGAAGGCTGTCTATATGGCCCACCTCATAAATCAGGGTATGTCATCCAGGAACAAGGAGGTCATAACATCCCTGTACTCCTCCCTTATCAGACCCATTATCAAATACAATGCCCCCTTTGGCATGTACCTTGCCATGCACATGCAGCAGCTGGAGAGACCACAGAGGTTCCTGACCAGGAAAATCCAGGGTCTAAAACACCTACCCTATACAGATAGGCTAAAAGCCCTGTCCCTCTACTCAGTCTCATACAGACTGCTCAGAGGTGACCTGTGTCTGGCATACAAGGCCATGTCTGACCCAGCCTTGATGGAGTTGCTGCATATCCATAAGACAAACTAAGCTCATGCAACCCACATGCAAGGCCTTAACCTGGTCTGTGACATGAATAGAACTTGTTTGTGGGATACATTTGTGTCCCAAAGACTCAGCTGTCTGTGGAACAGAGTCCCTCTCCATTTCATACAAAGTACCTCTCTAGCCCTCTTTAAGAGGAACCTGGATGACTGGATGGGAAACAGAACATACACCTCTGGGTTCCCACCTGTGTCCCTGCTGGAAGGGGGAACAGGTGCTGACTTTGAAGGAGCATGGGACAAAGTCTTGGCTAGGCCTATAAGGGCCTTTAGGCCAATAGCCTAGTATCATCCTATGAACCTATGACTCTATTACCATAGATGTTTGCTGTAATTATTTCAGACTGTCCTGCAATGTTGTCTGAAATTATTCCCTGTGAGTATGAACTTTGTAGTTACTATATTGGTTGAGTATAGTCGTATTCCTTTATTAGTTATTATTAAATATATGTAAGCCTTGTAATTGTGCCTGGTCTGTATAGAACTAAGTAAGATCTTAGCGTACTTGCATATGTATTTGGTGACACTGTATAGCTAACTGCAATAGGCTTGGTCTTGGTCACACTACTTACCCTTTGGCTAATAGGCACATCACACAGTAGGATTCATCACCCTTTGGTAAGGGCCTTACAGTAGCTGATAAAGAGCTGGATTCTGGCAGTTGGAACTACCTTTGAGTGTGAGCAAAAGGGTCCATAGCTGGTAAATCTGTGCCAGCCTTTCCCAGGAGTGTGTGTGTGTGTGTGTGTGATGTTTTGGCTTGGGTGCTCTGCTGAGATGTTAACCATATACCTGTGCCAGTGGGGAGTTTTATTGGGGAGGAAGAAACCATCCTCAGACTAACTGTGATCTTTGTGTGCTCTGAAGGGTAATTGTACTTTACTGTGTGTGTACTTGTCATCTTCCCATTGAGTACGTCCCTCACTGGTGGTAGTGGTGAGGATTGAGGAGTATTACTAAGCCAGTGCAGGGGCATCTCACTGACAGTACATACTGGTGGATACAGCTGGTATATCACATCATGTACCATCCTTGAGCCCCTCTCAGTCTAATGTCATACAGTATTATTTCACAGATTGTCCAGGTCTCCCTGACCATTCCTGACATATTCTGGCTAGGTTAGTGTGTACTCCACACCTGTATCTGATTGCCTGACACCTATGGCTAGCATACCTGGTGAGCCCCTGCCACAGGACAGCAGGTTTTAGGTACTAGTAGTGGGGGAATGCTGGCTCACGCTAAGCAGCAGTGCATACATAATGACCATCCAACGTAAGGGAATGGATACAGTATCAGATATTCATGTACCATTACTGTGTCCCCAGGTATCTGGCATGCCACAAATACATTCCCCAAACTCTGTTGACAACCATCACATATTGTCCAAATGGTGTGCGGGAATACACATTTGTCTGGCAGGGGTGTCTACATCTATCAGGCATATGTACCCATTCTGTAAACATCTGGGTACTGCAAATGTAAGACACCTATGAGGAGGTCACCGTACCCCACATATGCACTGCTCTCTCTTATTGTGTACCCAGATATTCCTGGAATGTCCACATGCACCTGTAGTAACACTCACCTATTTGTTGGATGTAGGCTGAATGACATGGTACTGTAACGTTGCCCATAGGGGACACCCAGAAGACAATGGCAGTGATGTGTGTGGACACATAACAACACAGTCTGTCACAGTAGTCATGCCATTTCTGGTAGTCCTGGTACCATCCTAGGTTACTAGGCTATGGGCCCTGAGCAACCATATGGCTAGGCCACATGTCAGCCCATGTGTATGTCAAGCAGCAGCTGATGTCCCCATCAAACAGGGACACAGGTGGTATCCCAAGGGTGTATATGCTGTTAACCATCCCTCTGACCAGGTTACACCTGCAAAGGTTTAGGTAGCTACCCTGCCTGATGTGGACAGGGTGCCCATTCTACCACAGGGTGATTGTCACATGTGAGCTGCCAACAAGGCCAGTCCAGATCACTCACCAGGTTGTGGGTGTGTGTTAACACAGTGGAGCATGACTCGCACTCATACAGCAGTTCCAGCAATGTGGAGTCCATGATTCCCTTGCATGACACAGTGAGGTCACTCCTGAGGAGTATGTATGACACTGCATAGACAGATAGCCTTATAGCTAATAGGTGTACGGTAGATGTTTGCTGGCCTGGTATTCCCTGGTGGGGAATCTCTGTGATGTCCCCAGCTGTTGCATGTGCTGTGTGATGTGAATGATGAATGGAGGATTATGCACATTAATGGTCCTCATTGGGGAGGAACATGAAACATCAGGATCAGGGGGGCAATGCATGCTGTAATGCCAGTATGTTGATAATACTCACACACATACTGTACTGATTGATGGCAGGGGTGTGATCTGGGTGTTAACAGCAGATAGTGCTAACAAAAGTGGATGTGCAGGGTCTGTACATAATAGTGGCTAATGTATATGGTCCTGTGATGTGTTCCCCTGTTCATGTCTTTCAGGTGGGATGTAACGCAGATGCAACCCACCCTTCTCAGATGCTGAGACTGTGGCAATCATCGATGCCCTCAAACTCAATCACAGGGTGCGCGCATGTGTGTGTGTGTGTGTGTGTGTGTGTGTGTGTGTGTGTGTGTGTGTGTGTGTATCAACAAACATTATAGTGCAGGTAGCAATTTACATATGTTTTCTTCCCCTCACAGGTGAACATGGGGCTTGGGGTATTCCCCCCTCACAACCTGATGTCAGTGTCTTATCAGACTCTGATGATGATGGTGGTCATAGTGAGGCACAGATGGGGATGTTGGGGGCTGATATTGGACAGTCGAAAGGTGGTGGCATACAACAGGCTAGTGTGGTGACTATGGCATCTGCAAGTGTAGACACTAGCCATAGACAGAGACCTGAAGAAGTCCCACACAGGCAGATTGACAGGGGTGCTCAAAGGAGAACTGCTGCACATCCAGCCCCTGTCAGAGGTGTCACATGAGGTGTCACCCGATGCATGTTTCTGTCCATCATGAATGCACAGACATGTTGTGAATGGTACACCAGGCGGATGCTCAGGGTCATGGATGCAACACTACTTGTCATGCATGATGACCTCCATGCTATTGGTGATGTCTTATATCATGTTGCTGATATCATGGATAGATCATGGGGTGAGACATTGTCAGTGCTCAGCTGTGCAATGTCTGTGCTTGAACATGCGGTGGGAGTAGGGCATCAGACACAGGGGCATAGGTTAGCAGCAACATCAGCTGAGAGCCCACATGGCCATGCACATTCACACTCCCATAGTGGCAGTACCACTAGCACTACCAAAGGGAGGGTGCTGTCCACACCACACCGTAGCAGGCCATGGGCAAGTGGTCCTGGCCATTCTTGTGAGGGATATGGATCCAGCAGACAGCAGTCACCATCAGGAAGTGGTACCACATCTGGCCTTGGGTCTGGTGGTGCCACTCACACTTCTGGCAGAATCAGTTCCCATGTCCATGGCCAAAGATGGTGAACTGTACAACCTGCCATGCACAGTCCATGGCGGTCCAACATACCCACATGTAGGGCTAGCACATGGCTTGACTGTGTGCATAGACACACTCACACATCACTGTCTCATGCAGGTCACCACCAGACACACACAGCTCCTCTCCATGGCCCAGCTGAGCACCCCTCCAGACATACACATGATGCCAACTGTATGGTCCAGTCTAGGCCTTTGGCAACCCCACACCACACCCTGTGCGTGTGATGATACCTGTGCCACATCCCTGTTATCCATACCATTGATTCAGGGACATGCTAATATGTGTTTGATGCACATGTGAATGCATGCCAGTGTGTAGTATAGTAATGTTATGCCATGTAAGGTGCTGTCTGCTGGCTGTTGTCATGGGTACACTTCACAGTGTATGTACCTTTCTGCCATGATGCATTATTGTTGTTAGTACTGCTGACTGACTGTTGTCTCACATACCTTATTCTGTTTCTGTACAGCCTGGGGAGCTGCTGACATTACCGAAGCTGAGTATGGAGGAGTGGAAACACAGTGACCTTTTCATTGCCAAGGTACAGCTGTATATGTACATGTTTACCTAGGTGCATATGCATGCAACAGTGTGTGAGGGACAATGGGGGCAGACAGTGTAACCTTGCATGCATACCCCTTGACACAGCCAGCTAGCCTTCATACATGTCACCTGGGTGTCCCTGAAGGACCACAGGTTCAGAGATGCAGAGGAGGTTACTAGAGTACTGGCCCTGGGTCCCTCACAAGCCTAGCCATTACTTTATCCCCAACAGTATCGTCAAGCAGCACCTTATGCCCCTGCCATTGCTGGACACAGGTTGAACCAAAGGGACAGATTTTTTTTCCCCATCCACTCAACCTAGATGCAGTTGATGAGAGTATGCATGGTACTGTGTTTGATATGTTTGGGGAGTGTAATCCTTTCACAGGAGCCTCTGGGAGCCAAACCTCACTCTCCAGCATGTGTTTCTACTATCTCAAATGCGAGTCAGACCTCTTGTGCCGGGAATGCACACAGAGTTATACTCTCATACATGGGGCAGCTGTTGAAGAGCTGAGCACAACATTGCCATCTAGGCATGCAACAGACACCTTGGACAACCTGACTGGTGACCAGTGGGGCAATACTGATTACAGGCTGTCTGTGTGGAACAGGTGTTGAGGGCCATGGGTGACTTTTGTGGGTGTTAACATAGACTTTACAGTTTCTGCAGATGTCTGCATAGATGCATAGCAGACCAGCCATGCTACTAATGAAATGTACTGACTGAGTACTATTCAGTGGTAATGTCCACCTTTTGTCTGGATGGGGTCCCTTTACCTATGTGATGAACCAAAAGCAATTCCTGCCCACTGCCACTACTTGTTGCCTGAATAGAACATTGCTGCCATCCTGAGTATCCAGGTCTGTCATCACAGTCTGTGTGTTTATGTGGTTGATGTTGATGTGGGAAATACTGGGGACATATCCTTGCCCTATGGCATGCTGACACTGTTCTCTGCATTCAGCTTGAGGCCAGGACCTTGACTCCATTCCATACCCACTGTATGACCCATTGCAGTGTGTTTACAGTGGTTTGTGGCTCAATGATAGACTGCACAATACTTACAGTTGACACAGCCTTGGGTTGTACCTACATATGTGGGTGGTGGCATTTAGCATTCATGCCTATAAACATGTGGGTAATTGGGGCAGCAGGTAGTCACAGGGCCTTCACATGTCTACATATTGCACACACATAGGCAATACAGATTGTGGTTGCCACCTTATCAAATGTGGACAGTAGGACATGTCTTGTAGTAACATGACAGTTGGTAGGATATACCATACCCACAGCAATTGCAACACACAGGACTTCCTTTGCTTTACAAATATGCACCTTATTTGTGTGACATTACCTTAGCTTACGCTATTTGTCATAACATTACAGTGCTTCTGATATTCAATAACTGCTCTATGCAATTAGTAGACAACTGTATGAAATGTTTGTTGTCCTATACTCTTGTGACCTCTTTATTGTTTCAGTTGTTATCACAGGTCACACCTTGGCAAACATGGACTGCAACCTGCAGGGTGGTATAGATGGTAGCCATACCCATGACCTCTACATATGTCTGTAGAGTGTCGATATGTTTGACACAAATTTGACCTCTGGTTGTCATAACATTGTAGTTTTCTGGCAAACCCTTTGAAAATCATGGCACACTAACATTACAGATTAATGACGGATATTGTCATGTAACAACACATACTGTTTGGAAAGTGCATTGAAATGCAGAACCTGTTCTGATATATACTTTCCATGCATGTCACAGCAATATGTGAAGGTTGTGGTCAATGTTTGGTGTTTGCCCCACTTTTCCATACAGCTTACAACAGATATCTTTATGTGAGGGGTTGAGAGGTATGCTGGTGTCTGTCACACAGTTAGACTGCTGCAAGGGGATGTACATACATACACACACAGGCGCACACACACACACACACACACACACACACACACACACACACACACACACACACACACATGACCTGCCGCTGCTGATAGTAGAACCTCTACCTGCCTAGTTTTACAAATGATACTGCTATATACATAACATAAGCACCACAAAGCTACTATAGTCTTGCAGTGTCTGCTACTGCTATTCAAGTGGGTGCCAATTGCAGGTGCTGTTGGATTGCCAATGGGGGGTTCACAGGCCCTTAACATGGTGAAGCCATCCGAAACACACACACACACACACACACACACACACACACACACACACACACACACACACACACACACACACACACACACACACACACACTGCTGCAGGGGAACATGCATTGAAACACACATGCACACAGATTTGACACTTTTCCAGCTAGATGACCTACCTATCTAGTTATGTAGACTACAGACTGACATGACTATTGCATGTTCCACAGTGCCTTTGTGTTAGGAAATGTGTAACTGTGCTTGTAAGGTGGATGATATCTGTAGAGGCCGTGATTATGTTGGCAGTGGTAGAGTTATGGTGGAACGGCCACACAAAATGGTATAACCATTGTATACACAGAGGCAAGGCAGCTACATGGAATATTTGGCATAGTGTGATGTTGCTCTGGCTGTAGTGCACAGGATCCTGGGTTAATAACGTGGCAGTGAAATGCATGGTGGTAACACAACATTTAAACAGAAAGTTCACCCCAGGGATCACTCCATTTGTCCTAATAGATAGGGGCACTGTGAACTAACATCAGGTGGTACAGTGCCTGGGCAATTTTTTTGGGCTAGGCTTTTAAAGGCTCCAGGGCCATTAGCTTAGTACACACCTATATGCATACAGAAACACATGCACTCACACAGTTTGTAATGGTCAGATTACAACCCCTACCTATCTACTTGTATGTACTATAGTGCTACATACATATTGTATGCACCACAGAGATTATATACCAGGGGCATAAGTCACAACCTCCTGCTCCAATTAATCCTGGGAATGCCTTCACGGATGGTGGGATAAACCACCCAAAATAGTGACTGTTCTCATATATTGCTCTTACAAACCTGGACAAGTGATAGGGTAACAGACTTTGCATCACCATGATGTTTCAGATGGATATGACGTCTGAAGCTGACATGTGTGTAACTAAAGCAACTGTCACATATTTGCCAGTGATTTGTCATAAAACCCCATTATTAGAAGACATGGACCACATATATGTTACCAACATCTGGACATTCTGCATACATCTGTACAGATGTGTGGTATGGCCTACTGAGTTTAACATGGTGCATGTAAGGTGGATGACAGCAACAGGCCCTTTAAAGTAATGCCATGGGGAGGGGGTTGACACACCTTAAAATGGTATAACCAACACCCTCACACACACAGTTACCAGTGCTGAGATTAGAACCCCTATCTACCTAGTTATTCATACTATAGTGCTATGCCATTATCACATGAGCCACAGAGATTATAGAGTTGAAGAGTCTCCAAAGGTACTTCTAAGGTGAATGAATCAGCAGGCCTTTTAAAGTAATGCAATGGGGGGGGGCACCCGGGTGGAACAGGCCTAAAAATTGTATAACTAACACACACAAACACACACACACACACACACACACACACACACACACACAGGGGATATGCGTCTTACACACACAAACAGTGGGCAGTGCTGATATTAGAACCTCTACCTATCTAGTTATTTGTACTATAATGGTATGTAGTTATCACACACATCATGGAGCTTATAGGGCTTAACAGGCCTTGTAAAGTAGGGCAATGGGAAGTGTACTGGTTAAGAAAGGCCTCAAAATACTTTAACCTAAAAACACACACACAGATGCCAGTATTGAAATTAGAACCCCTACATATTTAGATACATGTACTATAGTGCTACGCATTCCTCACCTGTGCCACACAGCTTAGAGGGCTGAAGAGTGTCCAAAAGTGTTTGTAAGGTGGATGACATCAGCAAGGCTTGTTAAGTAGGGCAGTTTTGAAGTCTACTGGGTGGAAAAGGCTTCAAAATATTTTAACCTACAAACACACACACACACACACACACACACACACACACACACACACACACACACACACACACACACACAGGGTGAGGTGAAATTACACCCCTTACCTGACTACTATTACACAATGGAGGTCACTTTCATACAGCCATGTGCCAGTGATTGCTTTTGGGGTGCAACTGTCTGCATGACACATCACTCTATGCCTTTCAGGGTGTCTCTCTCTCTCTCTCTCTATATATATATATATATATATATATGCCTCTTTGTCTGTCTGTCTCTCTCTATCCATCTCTGTCTGTCTCTCCCTCCCCCTGTCTCTGCCTGTCTATAATTGATATATTAGTATATGTTACCTATATATATATATATATATATATATATATATATATATATATATATACCTATCATACTCAACAGATGCAGATATATCACATATGTGCCACCTCCAGGTAGCTGCGGGTAATCTTGTCTGATGGGGGTGGGGAGACACAGTTAAGGTGCACCTAGCTGTCTGTATGTGAAGACATATCTGGACAACAGAGTTGTATAGTCAGATGTGGGTTTCTACATAGGCTGTAAAAAAAGTTTAGGACACATGCCCAGTAAGACCTTCAATAGTAAGAGCTGAACTGTATTCCAGAGGTAGCTGTAGTCCAGCCCATGATTTTGTGTGCTAAAGATGAATGGCTGATGAAGCTGTGTAAACAGTCCAGCACCACAGTGATATACTGTGTGAGGAATCTCCTAGCTGTGTGCTATCCTTATTAACTGAGTCATATCCTGGTGTGGGTACAGAGTGCATTGGACTGAGCAGAGTTTTCCATAATATGTGTGGTATAGTCTACATAGCACTGTGATTTCCTGGCATGTGAGTGGCAGATCAGTATAAAGCTATGTGAGGGAGCACTGACAGACATTTGTTTACAGACGCCATGCACTGCAGGGAACTATGTTACAGCAGAAATTGTTCTAATGTGCAAATTCTATGTTTGTTTGGCCAGGGGTTCCCCTTCCCCTTATATGTGTCTCTTTGTCCTTCTGTAGTGCAGTCATGGCCTTTGTCCACAGTTGCTGCTGTTATGTATTTGTAGTTATGGTGTGAGTGGGGTAGAAGTCGTAACATCATACACAGGGTTACAGACCTCACACCTCTGCCTGTACCTGTTTAGCAGGTTGTGCATTATTGTGCTCCATAGATCTGCTGTGGTCCTCTGACGGTTTGTGTTGCACTGTTATTGTCAGGCTACAGGTTGGCCATAACTGTCAGACTCTTACAGACGGACATCTGGACAGGCCCATATATAACAGTCAGACACAGGTCCACAGATGGGGGCAGGCTCTTAATATTGCTCTTCCAAACTTACACAGTTGGTGGAATGGTTTTGTATTAGGGTTCTTTTTCCAAACTTTTTCAACCATGTTTTGGTGGGAATGGGTTTACAGTGTAACCTTGCATGCATACCCCTTGACACAGCCAGCTAGCCTTCATACATGTCACCTGGGTGTCCCTGAAGGACCACAGGTTCAGAGATGCAGAGGAGGTTACTAGAGTACTGGCCCTGGGTCCCTCACAAGCCTAGCCATTACTTTATCCCCAACAGTATCATCAAGCAGCACCTTATGCCCCTGCTATTGCTGGACACAGGTTGAACCAAAGGGACAGATTTTTTTCCCCATCCACTCAACCTAGATGCAGTTGATGAGAGTATGCATGGTACTGTGTTTGATATGTTTGGGGAGTGTAGTCCTTTCACAGGAGCCTCTGGGAGCCAGACCTCACTCTCCAGCATGTGTTTCTACTATCTCATATGTGAGTCAGAACTCTTGTGCCAGGAATGCACACAGAGTTATACTCTCGTACATGGGGCAGCTGTTGAAGGGCTGAGCACAACATTGCCATCTAGACATGCAACAGACACCTTGGACAACCTGACTGGTGACCAGTGGGGCAATACTGATTACAGGCTGTCTGTGTGGAACAGGTGTTGAGAGCCATGGGTGACTTTTGTGGGTGTTAACATACACTTTACAGTTTCTGCAGATGTCTGCATAGATGCATAGCAGACCAGCCATGCTGCTAATGAAATGTACTGACTGAGGAATATTCAGTGGTAATGTCCGCCTTTTGTCTGGATGGGGTCCCTTTACCTATGTGATGAACCAAAAGCAATTCCTGCCCACTGCCACTACTTGTTGCCTGAATAGAACATTGCTGCTTTCCTGAGTACCCAGGTCTGTCATCACAGTCTGTGTGTTTATGTGGTTGATGTTGATGTGGGAAATACTGGGGACATATCCTTGCCCTATGGCATGCTGACACTGTTCTCTGCATTCAGCTTGAGGCCAGGACCTTGACTCCATTCCATACCCACTGTATGACCCATTGCAGTGTGTTTACAGTGGTTTGTGGCTCAATGATAGACTGCACAATACTTACAGTTGACACAGCCTTAGGTTGTACCTACATATGTGGGTGGTGGCATTTAGCATTCATGCCTATACACATGTGGGTAATTGGGGCAGCAGGTAGTCACAGGGCCTTCACATGTCTACATATTGCACACACATAGGCGATATAGATTGTGGTTGCCACCTTATCAAATGTGGAAAGCAGGACATGTCTTGTAGTAACATGACAGTTGGTAGGACATACCATACCCACAGCAATTGCAACACACAGGACTTCCTTTGCTTTACAAATATGGCACCTTATTTGTGTGACATTACCTTAGCTTACGCTATTTGTCATAACATTACAGTGCTTCTGATATTCAATAACTGCTCTATGCAATTAGTAGACAACTGTATGAAATGTTTGTTGTCCTATACTCTTGTGACCTCTTTATTGTTTCAGTTGTTATCACAGGTCACACCTTGGCAAACATGGACTGCAACCTGCAGGGTGGTACAGATGGTAGCCATACCCATGACCTCTACATATGTCTGTAGAGTGTCAAGATGTTTGACCCAAATTTGACCTCCGGTTGTCATAACATTGTAGTTTTCTGGCAAACTCTTTGAAAATCATGGCACACTAACATTACAGATTAATGACGGATATTGTCATGTAACAACACATACTGTTTGGAAAGTGCATTGAAATGCATAACCTGTTCTGATATATACTTTCCATGCATGTCACAGCAATATGTGAAGGTTGTGGTCAATGTTTGGTGTTTGCCCCACTTTTCCATACAGCTTACAACAGATATCTTTCTGTGAGGGGTTGATAGGTATGCTGGTGTCTGTAACACAGTTAGACTGCTGCAAGGGGATGTACATACATACACACACAGGCGCACACACACACACACACACACACACACACACACACACACACACACACACACACACACATGACCTGCCGCTGCTGATAGTAGAACCTCTACCTGCCTAGTTTTACAAATGATACTGCTATATACATAACATAAGCACCACAAAGCTACTATAGTCTTGCAGTGTCTGCTACTGCTATTCAAGTGGGTGCCAATTGCAGGTGCTGTTGGATTGCCAATGGGGGGTTCACAGGCCCTTAACATGGTGAAGCCATCCGAAACACACACACACACACACACACACACACACACACACACACACACACACACACACACACACACACACACACACACACACACTGCTGCAGGGGAACATGCATTGAAACACACATGCACACAGATTTGACACTTTTCCAGCTAGAAGACCTACCTATCTAGTTATGTAGACTACAGACTGACATGACTATTGCATGTGCCACAGTGCCTTTGTGTTAGGAAATGTGTAACTGTGCTTGTAAGGTGGATGATATCTGTAGAGGCTGTGATTATGTTGGCAGTGGTAGAGTTAGGGTGGAACGGCCACACAAAATGGTATAACCATCGTATACACAGAGGCAAGACAGCTACATGGAATATTTGGCATAGTGGGATGTTGCTCTGGCTGTAGTGCACAGGATCCTGGGTTCAAAACTTGGCAGTGAAATGCATGGTGGTAACACAACATTTAAACAGAAAGTTCACCCCAGGGATCATTCCATTTGCCGTAATGGATAGGGGCACTGTGAACTAACATCAGGTGGTACAGTGCCTGGGCAATTTTTTGGGCTAGGCTTTTAAAGGCTTCAGGGCCATTAGCTTAGTACACACCTATATGCATACAGAAACACATGCACTCACACAGTTGGTAATGGTCAGATTACAACCCCTACCTATCTACTTGTATGTACTATAGTGCTACATACATATTGCATGCACCACAGAGATTATATACTAGGGACGTAAGTCACAACTTCCTGCTCCAATTAATCCTGGGAATGCCTTCACGGATGGTGGGATAAACCACCCAAAATAGTGACTGTTCTCATATATTGCTCTTACAAACCTGGACAAGTGATAGGGTAACAGACTTTGCATCACCATGATGTTTCAGATGGATATGACGTCTGAAGCTGACATGTGTGTAACTAAAGCAACTGTCACATATTTGCCAGTGATTTGTCATAAAACCCTATTATTAGAAGACATCGACCACATATATGTTACCAACATCTGGACATTCTGCATACATCTGTACAGATGAGTGGTATGGCCTGCCGAGTTTAACATGGTGCATGTAAGGTGGATGACAGCAACAGGCCCTTTAAAGTAATGCCATGGGGAGGGGGTTGACACACCTTAAAATGGTATAACCAACACCCTCACACACACAATTACCAGTGCTGAGATTAGAACCCCTATCTACCTAGTTATTCATACTATAGTGCTATGCCATTATCACACGAGCCACAGAGATTATAGAGTTGAAGAGTCTCCAAAGGTACTTCTAAGGTGAATGAATCAGCAGGCCTTTTAAAGTAATGCAATGGGGGGGGGCACCCGGGTGGAACAGGCCTAAAAATTGTATAACTAACACACACAAACACACACACACACACACACACACACACACACACAGGGGATATGGGTCTTACACACACAAACAGTGGCCAGTGCTGATATTAGAACCTCTACCTATCTAGTTATTTGTACTATAATGGTATGTAGTTATCACACACATCATGGAGCTTATAGGGCTTAACAGGCCTTGTAAAGTAGGGCAATGGGAAGTGTAATGATTGAGAAAGGCCTCAAAATACTTTAACCTACAAACACACACACAGATGCCAGTACTGAAATTAGAACCCCTACATATTTAGATACATGTACTATAGTGCTACGCAATCCTCACCTGTGCCACACAGCTTAGAGGGCTGAAGAGTGTCCAAAAGTGTTTGTAAGGTGGATGACATCAGCAAGGCTTGTTAAGTAGGGCAGTTTTGAAGTCTACTGGGTGGAAAAAGCTTCAAAATATTTTAACCTACAAACACACACACACACACACACACACACACACACACACACACACACACACACACACACACACACAGGGTGAGGTGAAATTACAGCCCTTACCTGACTACTATTACACAATGGAGGTCACTTTCATACTGGCATTTGCCAGTGATTGCTATTGGGGTGCAACTGTCTGCATGACACATCACTCTATGCCTTTCAGGGTGTCTCTCTCTCTCTCTCTCTCTCTCTATATATATATATATATATATATATGCCTCTCTGTCTGTCTGTCTCTCTCTATCCATCTCTGTCTGTCTCTCCCTCCCCCTGTCTCTGCCTGTCTATAATTGATATATTAGTATATGTTACCTATATATATATATATATATATATATATATATATATATATATATATATATATCATACTCAACAGATGCAGATATATCACATATGTGCCACCTCCAGGTAGCTGCGGGCAATCTTGTCTGATGGGGATGGGGAGACACAGTTAAGGTGCACCTAGCTGTCTGTATGTGAAGACATATCTGGACAACAGAGTTGTATAGTCAGATGTGGGTTTCTACATAGGCTGTAAAAAAAGTTTAGGACACATGCCCAGTAAGACCTTCAATAGTAAGAGCTGAACTGTATTCCAGAGGCAGCCCATGATTTTGTGTGCTAAAGATGAATGGCTGATGAAGCTGTGTAAACAGTCCAGCACCGCAGTGATATACTGTGTGAGGAATCTCCTAGCTGTGTCCTATCCTTATTAACTGAGTCATATCCTGGTGTGGGTACAGAGTGCATTGGACTGAGCAGAGTTTTCCATAATATGTGTGGTATAGTCTACATAGCACTGTGATTTCCTGACATGTGAGTGGCAGATCAGTATAGAGTTATGTGAGGGAGCACTGACAGACATTTGTTTACAGACGCCATGCACTGCAGGGAACTATGTTACAGCAGAAATTGTTCTAATGTGCAAATTCTATGTTTGTCTGGCCAGGGGTTCCCCTTCCCCTTATATGTGTCTCTTTGTCCTTCTGTAGTGCAGTCATGGGCTTTGTCCACAGTTGCTGCTGTTATGTATTTGTAGTTATGGTGTGAGTGGGGTAGAAGTCGTAACATCATACACAGGGTTACAGACCTCACACCTCTGGCTGTACCTGTTTAGCAGGTTGTGCATTATTGTGCTCCATAGATCTGCTGTGGTCCTCCGACAGTTTGTGTTGCACTGTTATTGTCAGGCTACAGGTTGGCCATAACTGTCAGACGCTTACAGACGGACATCTGGACAGGCCCATATATAACACTCAGACACAGGTCCACAGATGGGGGCAGGCTCTTAATATTGCTCTTCCAAACTTACACAGTTGATGGAACGGTTTTGTATTAGCTTGCAATTACCTTTGGGGATGACATCTGCATCTCTACTGTCATTGCTGTTTTCACATTAACCTTTATTGGTTTGCCAATAGTTTGTAAGGCAAATGCAATGTTATGACAAGCAGAACAGATATATGAGGCATACATGTGGACATACTGTGACACCCTGTCATTACATGGGTATGGATGGTGCCCACATGTCAGTACTGACACAGTGACATGGCAGCCTTTATATCCTGGCAGTTGACTTGTCCCAACCTGCTGTTGTAGTAGGCACTGTGTAGGTTACTCAGACCTGTCTACTGTCCATATGTGTGTCTCCTTGTCCCTCCATTGTCCAGCTTTCCTGCAGTAAAAAATATTGAGTTCTGGCCAGTGTGTAGAACTCCTACCATTTACGAACTACAGTACTGTACTTAGACCACTAGGGCACAACAGCCACCAGAAAGTGGTGTCTACCTGCTGACACTATTAACCACAAACATACATAGCATATTGGCCCATGCATATTGCAGAAATGGAGCAAGTTATCAAGTTGATTGTGACAGTCCTGGCTATGTGTGGCCTGCTGCTATCACCTAACAGACATAGATGTTACTGCAGTTCTATGTGAACACAGGTGTGTTGAGGGGAGGAAACAATACCTCTCAAGTGTACACATCTTCACAGACTGTGCAGATGTTTAGCTCAAAATTTGGTGCCATTTGTCATAATATTGTGGTTGTGTGGCAAATAATGGTGCATATGTTACAGACTGAAGTTAGAAAGTAATGACAGACATGTGAGTTTCAGACTTCTTGACCTTCAGAGACTTCATGTTACTGCAACAACTGTTATTCTATCAACTATCTATGTTTGTAAGAGCAATATTTACAACATGTCCCTGTTGTATCTGTGGCCTCCTTTCCCTCCATTGACCAGCTTTCCTGCAGTAACAAATATTCCCTTCTGGACAGTGTGTATAACTCCTATCATAAGTGCAGCTGACATGTAAAAAAGCTGTCACGGCCAGTCTGGAACCACAGGCTCTGACAACCACAGTACTGTAGTTAGACGACTAAACCACAACACCCACCAGAAAGTGGTGTCTACCTGCTGACACTATTAACCACAAACATACATAGCACATTGGCCCATGCATATTGCAGAAATGGAACAAGTTATCAAGTTGATTGTGACAGCCCTGGCAATGTGTGGCCTGCTGCTATCACCTTACAGACATAGATGTGAGCACAGGTGTGTTGAGGGGAGGGGCATACCTCCCAAGTGTACATATCTTCACAGACTGTGCAGATGTTTAGCTCATAATTTGGGCCCATTTGTCATAATATTGTGGTTGTATGTGTTAGAAAGTAATGACAGACATGTAGGTTTCAGACTTCTTGACCTTGGCACCTGTTATTCTATTAACTTTCTGTTTGTAAGTGCAATATTTATGACTTGTCCTTGTTGTATGTGTGGCCCCCTGTCCCTCCATTGACCAGCTTTCTTGCAGTAACAAATATTGTCTTCTGGACAGTGTGTACAATTCCTACCATAGGTGTCGCTGACATGCAAAATAGCTGGCACCACAGACCCTGTCAACCACAGTACTGTACTTAGACCACTACACCACAACAGCCAACAGTAAGTGTTGTCTACTTCCTGACAGTATTAACCATACACAGACTTAGCACATTGACCCCTGCATATTGTGGGCATGGAACAAGTTATCAGGTTGACTGAGACAGCTGTGGGAATGTGTGGTCTGCTGCCATTACCCTACAAACATAAATGTTACTGCATTTATATGGGAACACAGGTGTGTTGGGCGGAGAGAGGCATACCTCTCAATTGTACAAATTACCACAGACTGTACAGATGTTTGCTTCATATTTTGGGTCTATTTAGTACAGTATTGTGGTTGACTTGGAAAATATTGGCATATCATTACAGATTGGAATTAGAAAGTAATGACAGACATTTGAGTTTCAGACTTCTTACTCTTCAGAGATGTAATGCAACAGCAAGACTTGTAATATCACTGTCTAAGTCTGTCAGAGCAATATTTCATAACTGTCCCTATTTTTGGCCCTTTGCCACACATTTCTTTATGGTTTTGTACAGCTGACTTGTTGAAGAGGCTGAGAGGTGTGTATGGGACTCCAACTTTGACATCCGTGCATATGACCTATGACCCCGCAGTTTGTTAGTCCCCCACATATACTGCAGTAGGTTTTGTCACCTAGGGAACTACTGCATATTCTGGGAAACCAATATTTGTGTACATATCCTGTTTTCCCACATAGCTGTCAGTCATCTGCTGCTATCCCAGTAGGCCACCCCATTCCCTTGCATACATGCAGCAATACCATAGATATGCTTCCACAACATACTACTCCATTCATTAGTTGTTAAGAAGAGTGACTTACTTTGTGCCTGTGGCAGTTGTGAGGACAGTGCTTCAGGGCTGACTCTGTCAGATGCAGGCAGTACACAGCCTACACATGGTAAGGTACAGGGAGTGTGATGTGTGTGGCATCCTTTTTACTGTGTGTGTGAGTCAGAGAAAGGTGTCAGTCCCTGGGTCCCAAGGGTGTCAGTGTATGTGCTATGCATTACCTCTTTTCCAAGGCCAGGGCATACAGGGCATGTCTACACCTGCCTACAGGGACAGGCTGAGCGGGTTCCTCCTCTGAGTCCCCCTGTGCCTGTGGGGACCTTGGCAATGGTGGGGGGCTGTGTCCCCCTTCCATGTGATGTTCCTGCTGCAGCTGTTTCCACAGGATCATATTGTGTAGCATGGCAAATATTACAAACATGTGTGCACATGTGACTGGAGAGTACTGCAGCACTCCACCAGATATGTCAAGGCAGCGGAATTGTGACTTGAGCAGCCCAAACACACACACTACGATGTTCCTAGTTTGTCTGAGTGCCTCATTATGGTGTTCTTCAGTGTGTGTGTGTGTGTGTGTGTGTGTGTGTGTGTGTGTGTGTGTGTGTGTGTGTGTGTGTGTGGTTTCAGTGCATAGCCAGCATCGACTGGTACAGCTGTGAGGCATGCCAGATGTGGGAGTCATGATAACTGCCAGGGCTGCCAGGACACACATCAGTGATAATGCCCTGGGCATTGCGCATGACCTGGCAGTTGATGGAGTGATAGCCCATGGGGTTGACGTAGACTCTACCCTCTTCACCACGTGGTGCTTTGATGTGGACATGAGTGCAGTCTATGGCACCCAGTACCTCTGGGTAGTGTGCTACATGGTAGAAGAGATGCATATTGCTGGTCCTCTCCTCAGGGGTGCTGGGGAAATAAATGTACTCACTGGCATGTCTTAGCATGGCATCCAGGAACTGGTGGAGTACCCTGGATGTGGATGCCTGTGAGACCCCCATGATGTCCCCAATAGGTCTTTGGAAAGTACCTGTAGCTAGTATTCTTAAGGCTACACATACCTTTGTTTCCATTTTGGTACCTGCAGACATGGCCCATTTTGCTATTCAGTAAACTTAGCTCATTTGCATACAATTAATTACATATACCCTAGTTACAGCACTACACGAGAGCCTATGTCCTTAGCAACCACTGTTACCTGCCATTGTACGAGTCTGCATGCTGACCAGTATAACGAGGAAAGTCATTTAAGCTTAAAATAATCCCCTTTAATATTTTAAATTCATTTTTTGTCAGATCGCATGTTTGGGTGCCTCTGCGCTCTGCTTAAACATGGCATATGTGCCAAAAAATTTTTTTTTCAATTTTAATATTTTGCATCAGTTTTACATGCCAATGGCCATAGTTTTGGCCATTGGCATACCTGATGCAACTAACACATGATTTACCTTTAGTTGTCATAGCCCCATTTTTTATTTTTCAGTCTGGTACACAGAAAGTTCCTGCATACATTTCTAATGCAGACATGGCTCCTACTCAGATGCCTGTCTGCTTCCTGGATTGGTAAATCACCTCATTTGCATGGTTTTTACCAGAAAATGAGGTGATTTACATTCTGCAATCACCTCTATGGCAGCATAGTGCAGGGAGGCTTGAGCATGCCCCCAGCCTTGCTTCCTGGATCGCTCCACTTCCGAACTCCATGTTCGGGCTGCAGCACTATGCTTACATGGAGATCAGCTCTGTGTAAGCTACATTGAATTATCCTCATTCTTTACAGTTTCCACATTTATTAGTTATAAAACAACCTACCAAAGCTAGGCTGTTAGCTCCCATACCAATTTTTATTTTCAAAATGTGTTTAATTTTGGGGTTTCCTTTTGTAGACAGTAGTGGGTTTATTACCTGTAATCTCACTGGGAGTCCAGAATTAATAAGCCCCCCACAATATTTCCAATAATGTCACTTATGGAATCTGTGTCCATAGAAAAATGAATCATTAGCAAAACTGATTTCACATTATTTTCTAACTTCTCAAAAATACTCAGTCCAAAGATTAAAATGGGTTAATATAAATAAATCCCCCTGCTAGTAATTTCTGCAGATACACACTCCACAAGATCCTTCAGATATCCCCTATCCAAGAATATGTTTTTTAGCAATTATAGCTCAGAAAAAATGACTTCTTCCATAGAAGTTAGGCAATGTAATACATGGACTCTTGATCAGTCCTCTTTTTTAGTAGAATGGCAACAGCTAGTATAATATAAGAAATAATTACTGTAGGTCAGTTTCCTAAAAATACTAGAGATAACCTTCCAAATATCTTTGTTAATAGTAACATCTAAATAATTAATACTGCCATTATCGACAATATACTTAACTCTTAAAAAAACTTACAGAAATCTCCAAAAAGCCTAAAACTTCTGAAAGAGTCATACTCATCCAAGTAATAAAAATATCATCAATGTAGTGATGATAAACCCTGCAATACTTAAATAGTTCATGCTAAAAACAGTTATTGTTCACACCACCATAAAGACAATTGGCACAGACTGGGGGGCAAGTGGTCTGCATGGCAACCTTCAGTAGACTGTTGATAATATTCTCCATCAAAAAACATAATGCTCATAGTAAGAACAACTTCCAGAAAGCTAATAATGATTTTGTATTGAGCAGTATCCAGAAATTAAATGTCAAATTACATTAAAGTAATATAATTCCACTTTGCAAGGAATAACAGAAAATAAATTCTTAACATTCAATGTCACAAAAAGCTATCATCATCAAATTGTATTGCATGCCATTTATTTGAAAAAGACCATGAATCCTCTAAAATGTGGTACCTGTTCCATAACTGATTTTAATTGTGTGTCTACATATTTTGCAAGGGGTTCAGTTTTGTGAGATGCGTACACAGGCACCTTATATAATTTTCACAAAATGTTGACAAGTCTGTGCATCAAGGTTCAGTCCTAAGTCAATACAGGTTAAAACTTATTTGTAAGACTTTTTTGGTCTGACACTCCCTCTCAAAGTATAATTCTCATTAGCAAGGATACTTAATGCATCATTTATTGAACAGTGCTGCTAATGAGGCACAATTGCACAGCATTACCTAGCCAGAAGTATTTTAATCAATGCTCTTGTACAGCTCATCATGTAGGAACCAACATCATGTTTATCTACTTAGCACATTGAGCAAATTGAGTGATTCAGAAATGATAATGAACTAAGAACTAATTAACATATTTAACATATCAAGAGGGGTCCATCTGCATCTTATAAGCAGGATGCAGGCTAAGAACTTCCATGATGCTAGTAAAGACTGGCTTGTTTCCTAAGTGCTGCTGAACGAAGTACTGTTAGTAGTTGTGATTAGGAATGCATAGGATAGTGTTTGCAATCTATCAAGTTATATATTATTTCATACAACTGCTCATTCTTAGCATTTTGATAAATATTTACGAGTGCTGTATATCTGCAATGTTTCAATAAATTATGCTCAAGTAATTTGAAATGTAGATTATCGGCATTGGGAAACATAAGCATTCATGTGTAATAAGTTATTTAGTATAATTATAACATGTTTAAAAATGTAGACTGTCACTGAGTGAGCTTTGCTGTTTTTTGCCTGCTTATGGATATGTACATTCTTCTATCTGGTATTTTTTTTTATCTTCTGTAATTTATTTCTTTTTTATTCTTAAGAGAGTTCATATGGGATATTACATTCATGCATGTTGTTTAGACTGTTGTTTGTATGTTGTTTCTCACTGACTGCATACTGATATATATGCTTCCATAAGTATATCAGTGTTTACTACCTGTGTGTGTTATCTTTTTTATTTATTTCCTTTTTTGTGATTTGCATTTTTTCTTCTTATCACAACAGGAATATGATTTCCAAATCCAAAAGTAAGATGTGATCATCCTCACAGAAGCATCTTTTCTCTGATGCTGAGAATGAAATCAGAATACAGGCCCTCCATCGTCATGGTGGATGGCTTTGTGTTTTACTTGCCTCCGACAAGCCCTTCCATGACTGTGTCTGGTGGCAGGTGGTCAGTGATGTCAGTGTTGTTGGTGGGCAGGTAAACATATTCCATATGATCTGACATAGGGCCACTAACATGATTAATAAGGCCACTGTCAATTCTAAGGCTGTGCATGGGAACAGAGGGCTACTTATACTGAGACATCTACCAACAAAGAAGTTCTTTCAACTAGTAGAGATTTAGGTAGCTCAGAATAGTTTCCCAGTGCAGTGCTGGATGTTGGAACAGAAGTGGAGCAGACCCAGAGGGTTTCCACTGCTGATATCCCAGGTATGCCATTGAAATATTTCTTACCTCCACCTTTGCAATTAATATTCACTTTTATGCTTACATTACTTCTATCAATTATTGTATCTAGTTACATCTGGCTTTGAAGTACAATGACCACCTGCACATGAAATGGGCATACTTTGACATTTATTAGTTATGTGTATTACTCGCTAAGTTTATAGGATTTGCATGTGTGGTTGAAATATTTTGGCCTAGGTATTATATTATTATGTTTATTTCCCTGCATTTTTGTTTGTTTTCGTGTATTCACAGGTAAAGCATTATCTGGCACTAGCACTGTGGGCCTCCTTCATCTGATTTTGGAGGAGTGTTATCCTCGGATGATAATGGAGGTGATGAACACACACAGCTGGGGGTTCCAGGGGGTATAGCAGACACGGGGAGTATGGCTCCCACATCCCCCCCCCACAATATGGACACAGTCATTATGCTTACTCATATCTATGACACAGGACCATCTGAGAGTGGATAGGTTGATAGGGACATTATTGATTTGGGTATTGTGGTAACTCCAGCTGCAGACATGGCAGAATCTCTCACTAGCCATAGTGAAGGTGAAGCACTGTGCAGGGGGTTGGTAGTGATGGTCAGAGAAGGTATGCTTACTGCCCTGCCCCTGAGGTTCATGTGTTAATAACTGCCACCCAGCCTATGTACAGGGCCATTGTGAAGACACAGACAAATTCCACCAAGGCATCAGAAGAGGTCATCAGACTACTGCATGTTGTCCATTCTGACATATGATACTGCTTGATCCATGTCTGAGACTCTTTGGACAGGATGAATGACACACTTGACCATATTGGGGATTGTGCAAACATTATAATATTGAAGTAGCTAAAAAACATTGGAAACATGAGCCACAAAGCATTATAGAAAATTATGAAGTTTGTATTACATGGGATCACCCATTACTGACTGTTCAAAAATAGATGTGAGAAAACCAGATATAGTAGTCCATGAAAGGAAGACAAAAGTAGCATTGATCATTGAAATTGCTACACCCAGTGACTACAGTGTCTTACATACAGAGAGACACAAAATCATAAAATACCAGGATTTGCAGGCAGAAATGAGGACAATGTGGAAGAAGGATACCCAGACAGTTTCAATAGTAGCAGAAGCAACGGGTCTTATAAAAAAGAATTTACAATACTACTTAGATACATTACCGATACATGTAACTCCTTATGAATTGCAGGAGTCATCATTACTAGGCGTATTGCTGGAGCTGTGAAGAACACTTCTGGCTAAGATCAAAGATTGAAACAATGCTAATCTCATGAACTTTAATCATACTTTGACTTTGGAATAGGGTCCATTCTCCGTATGGTATTAGAAACCCAAAAGACTTGGAGAAATTAAAAAAAGAGAGAGACCATATCCTTGTCCTTAACCCAATAAACTGCTTACTTAACAGATTAGGTCTTGATTACAATTTGGCTCCCAGCAAACAAACTTTCTTAAAGATTTCTCATCTAGTTTTTGTGAATGACTTAAAACTATATCTCATCAGATGAAGAGTTGAAAGCACAACTGCAAGTGATTAAAACTTTCTCAGATGA